>NC_064812.1:15704387-15861134 GCF_023721935.1 Panthera uncia | reverse complement strand
GAGGAGAAGGAGGAGGAGGAGGAGAAGGAGGAGGAGGAGGAGGAGGAGAAGGAGGAGGAGGAGGAGGAGAAGAAGGAGGAGGAGGAGGAGGAGGAAAAGCAGCCTCAGCAGCTCTCAGCTTATTAGAGATCTTTCAATTCTCTTGACTCAATTCACAATTCATATCCCCATCCCGGTTCTTCCTCTCTTGCTGGGTCTAGTTTGGGCTACACCTCCCTTATTCTTCTTTTACCATTTCAACCAAGCCTCTGAAATATATTTATTCATACATCTTAATTTGGAATATGAAAGGTTTTTCTTGCCCTTTTTTTATTCTCTTTGAGCAAAAGCCACAATTATCTCCAATTCATCCCAGAAACCAATAGCTTAGCTGAGTTGCTACTTTCTCACATAACCATGGGCGGAGAAAAACGGGGATACTCTTGTTAAGAGTCCAAGATCCCCAGTGAATCAGAACTCCATGAAAAAAGTCTTGTTTTTAAGCATTCTCGGTATCCACTTTAATATCAGATTTTAATCTTTTGGCCTTTCATTCTGCCAAAAGCCTCTTGTTGTATATGACAAGTTCTCACAATGAAACATCCTACCTTAAATGAATATCCACAAAAGATGAGAACTATAAGATTGAAGTTTAGAATTATATGGTGTATCTATATGGATGTAGATAAATGGCAAAAAAAAAAAAAAGCAAATTTAAAACATACACAATTACCACTTATACAGAGAAATAGAAAAAAAATGCAAGTGATTAAGATCTAACATTAATAGAAAAACTGCTCTTTTCACCTCCATACATTTCTTATCTACTATTATGTAAAAGAAATCTCATTTTAAAAAGTACCTGGAGTAAACATTTAACAAAAATAATTCCCTAAGAAGCTCCTTTTTTTTTCAGTTATCTTTCATTGTGCCTTCCCCAAACCCAGTTCTTATCTTGCTGTGTAATTCTCCAATAAACATTAGTTATAACACTTTTAAGTAAGTGCGGAAGGCAGCCTCCAAGGTGGACCCCAGTGATTTCTACCTCCAGGTATTTGCACCATGTATGGCACCTTCCCACAATGTACCAGGACAAAATAAATGGACTCTCTCTTCTAAGACTGGGTTATGAAAGATTGTGGCTTCCAGCTTAGGCGCCCTCTCTCTGCCTCCCATCACTCATTCTTGGAGGAGGCCAGCTTCCATGTCTTGAGAACACTTAGACTGTAGTGAGGCCCACAGGGCAGGAAACTGAGACTTCCAGCCCACAGCCACGTGAGTGAGTCTTCTTGAAAATGCATCCTCCAGCCCTAGGCAAGACTTCAGCTGATGCAGGCCCAGCTAAAAACTTGATTACAAAAAATAAAAATAAAAGCTTGAGTATAACTTCATGAGATACCCCGTCAGAAACATGCCACAAAGCTGATTCAAGATTCCTGATCCCCAGAAACTTTGAGAAAAAACATGTTTGTTTTAAGCCACTATGTTTTACACAATAATGTATAACTAATAAAATGAGCATCGCCTGTCCTTCAAAAACCAACTCATATGTTTTGAAAGTTAAAAACAAAAACAAAAAACAACTATGAATAGAAATAATAATTGCAAAAATTTAAAAGACAAATTTGCTTTAAAACTCTTGGCTAAGATTGAAAGGCAACTATACTAATGTCAGCTTGCCAGTCCTGTCATAAAAACAATGAACCAACAGAGAATTATCGGGAAAATATGGACTGTCTCTAGAAGAAGAGAGATTAGGTTGAGCATGTACATTGAGAACACAACATCAACTTTTTTAAAACTGAGAAGGAAATCATTTTGTAATTTGAAAATCACAATAGCCTATTTAACTATGATAAGACATCCCACACAGCTCATCTTATCTATCTAGAATCATGTAAAGCTTTATCTTGTCACAGATCGTATCACATGTCTACTGATAAGCACTAAGAACGATGAGGGCAAATGTACCAAATTTCAACAACAGATTCCACTGCCATATCAAAGCATAGATGATTTTTTCCTGTAATGTTTCCACACCAAATCCAAAACACTTCTTTCCATTATACAAGCACACTTTCCAAGAACACATAAGACTTCCTATAACAAGAAACAGTCCTTTTAACATAATTTATTTAATAAAAAGTATGTTTAGTACACATACATTTAGTACATGAATCAGGTATTTAAAAAGATTCAAGGGGCGCCTGGGTGGCGCAGTCGGTTAAGCGTCCGACTTCAGCCAGGTCACGATCTCGCGGTCCGTGAGTTCGAGCCCCGCGTCGGGCTCTGGGCTGATGGCTCGGAGCCTGGAGCCTGTTTCCGATTCTGTGTCTCCCTCTCTCTCTGCCCCTCCCCCGTTCATGCTCTGTCTCTCTCTGTCCCAAAAATAAATAAAAAACGTTGAAAAAAAATAAAAAAAAATAATTAAAAAAAAATAAAAAGATTCAAAAAGTAACAATAAAAGAAAAACATGGGAGTTACTCATTTGGGGAAAAATGATTTCACTGATCTCCATAGGAACTGTATATATTGATATTGAACACAATAAGGAACACTAAGACTGCACTAAAAATTAAAGCAGCAGCATCAGTAAGTATCATCTGAGTCAAAGAGCAATGATTTAGTCATCAATACTGGCAAAAACAGTTGATTTAAACTTTGAAGTTCTTTAGCTTATGAACAGGAGACAAGCATTTGACTACCGCATCACTTCCTATACCTTTCCCTTTTTATCTTGAACAAAGGAGACAAATTACTGACTTCTTTCTCCTATAACTTCCATACTGATTCAGTTTAACTGATGCTAAGTAACCTCCACTGACCGAAGTTTATAGGTCCTTTCTCAAATACTTAAAACCACGTCAAATTTAAAATTATCTTCCCAGGAGAATGTAGCATCTCCACTGCCATCCGACTGCCATGTGCTAAAACAATAAGGCATCAGGTAAAATTTACCCAGTTGTATCACAGGATATGCTTTTCAAGAATTATCATAAAATTATATTAATAAGGCCCTTGAAACTTGTAACAATGTTAACGCAGAAGAATTTCTAAGAAGTTACTTAGACTAGGCCAAATGTATGTTCAAAAGTGTTGCCCATGGAGAAAACATTCCTAATATTAATGTTCCAGCATATATGACTGTCTGTATTCTCCCAGGAGCACATTTTCAGAACTGAATATCTTAAACCACACAATGAATACAAACATACCTTACAAATAACTAGTATTTGATTATTATTTCATATAATGGCATGGTTACACATTTAATAACTGAACTGATTATGAAGTTACATTTCTCCTATAAATGCCCTAGGGGTGGACATTGTTTGGAATATCCAGTACTATAAATTGTTCTGCAATTCCCTGAATGTAGAAAAAAAAGCAGTTCAAAGGCACAAGAGAAAGTTTCTGAAGAAGCAGTACAGGTAAGTCATACTTATATGACTTTCTTCCATTCCTGTATTATTGGCCCAAGAAGCACTTTCAAGTGCCTCTGGCTAATCAAATGCCATGTTTCAATCAATGTACTTTAAACTTCGGAATCTATGGGATGTTTACGCAGCTACCAACTTTGGCAGGGTGGGGGAGGTAAACTTGCTAAAAAATGTCAAACACATCGTAATGTGAAATAAAATAGCTATATATTTTGTCTGTATTATGTATTTTGTCTGTACTACTGTATTCAAATTGCAAACATATTTTAATATGGAATTAATCATTTAGTCCTTTCATCCTTCTGATTTTCTGAATTTTTAGCTTTTTTTTTTTCACCTGCTCTCAAATTCTGACCTACAGCACTCTGCACTCGTTTTTAAAAATATCCTTTTTTAACATGTTAGCTTAAAAATAGCTTTGCTTTCACCATTCCACATTACTTTAAAGCAGAAGTCTGCTTTTTATTGTAGAGCCACAGATTCCCAGAAAAATACATTCTTACTACATTCTTTCAACCTCTGGGGAAACAACTGGCGTTGAACTTGTGCAGCGCCGAACCTATACGGGCTTGCAAGTTATGTATCTGCAGTTGCTGGTTTGATTCATTCTTTCCATTTCCCAGGAAAATGTTTCCTTTGGCTGTTTAATACAACTAGAAGTGTGTGCAATCACACAGCTGAGAGCATCTCTGCCTTAGGAAGCAATATCCCTTCTTTTGGACACCCGTACAGCTTGGTTGGATAACCTTTCAAGAAAGTTTCTTCCTGCCTCTCGGGTTTTGGTAGCGCTTTCCGAGCAGGCACGGCATGCACCTGCGTAGCTGCACGTTCACAAGAAAGCAGCAAGGGCTTAGGGGGGACAGGAGGGCTGGGGAGGGGAGGCGCACAATAAATCAAAGCACAATCGAAATAGAATCGTTTGACAATCTGGGCTGAAGCTCCGGCCTCTGAGGCTGGGGACGAACCAGCCAAGCGTTGGTCCTGGCTGCCTGGCACGATCTGCTCCTGTCCTACCTGCCCTGGGGACACTCAGGAGGCGGAAAGTAACCCCCCCTCCCGGGCCCGGACGTCCCAGGCGCGAGGCCAGTCGGGCGAGGGGGGTGGGGCTGGGCCGAGGGGCTGGAGGGCTCCAGGGGCGCAGGCCGCGGGATGGGGACGCCGGGCCCCGGGCTCGCCCCTCACTCGCCCCCTTACCTTGGGCGATGGCAATGGACTCGAAGCGGTGCAGCTCCTTGAGCAGGCAGCTCCTCTCGGTGGAGTGCAGGCTGTAGATGAAGTCGCGCGCGCCCTGCGCCGTGTTCAGCGCTTCCATGGGCTCCTTCTTGGGGTGGGTGCCCAGCCCCCGGGAGCCGCCGGGGGCCGAGAGCGCCAGCAGCCCCCGCCCGCAGCAGCACCAGGACGGCTGGCGGGGCGCGGCGGCCGGGCCCGGCCTCAAGCTGCTCGCGGTCCGGCTCCTCAGCAGCGGCAGCAGCCGGGACATGGCGGGCTGAGGAGCGGGGACCCCCGTGGCAGTCCGGGAGAGCGATTTCTGGCGAGGCGGGGGGAAGAAGGAGCTCGGCTCAGCCCGACCCCGCCCCGATGTCCTCCTGACTGGCAGCCGAGGCGCCGGGCACCATGCACTCCCCGGGCCCGCGCGGCGGTCGCCTCCTTTCCCGTCCCCCTTCTCTTCCGAAAGGCCCGCGGCGGCTCGGGTCCCTCCGGCAAGAAAAACTTTCTCCGAGGCTGCCGGGCCGGGAGAGGGCGGGTGGGCGGTGCGGGCGGGCGCCTCCCGGCTGAGGAGGGGTGGCGCGGGCGGGCGGGTTTGACGAGGGTTTGTCTCCGTCAGTTAGATCTTCCAGAGGGATGAGTCAGCCACGCGCCGCCCTCCTCCGGCGCCGCCCTCCGCTCCCGCCGGCTTTCCCACCCTCTTGCCTGCCCTCGCCGGCGCTCGTTACGGCTCCCGCGCCCTCAAAGCCGCCGCGCTCTCAGGCCGCAGCAGCACCGATACCCCTAGCGGCGGTATAAGGGCTAACAGGGCGGGGCGAGGGGGTGGGGCGGGGCCGCGCAGGCGCAGTCCGCAGGCTCCCGGGCTGTGCTCTCTCCAGAGTTAGGAGGGTGCACAAGAGTCCCCGCCCCTTTCGGTGCGTGACGGTGGAGGAACCGAGGGCTCGCGTCCTCTGTGCTGGCGTCCGCCACCCTTAAGTCCAACGCAAAGAACGGGGAGAAACAGCTCTGGAGTTCTTGCTCGACAGGGTAGTGCCGCTGCCACCGGCCCGTCCTAGCGCCATGCGTAAACCTGGGGCTCGTTGTGAACGGTGCCGCTGCGTGCGGCCCCTCTCGCCGGGCACGGGCCTCGCCACTTCTCGGGGGTCGTCGCACCGTCCTGCTCAGGCTTTTGAGGATTGAAGCGCCTAAGCCGCGCCCTTTGGCAAGGCACCGCCCACTGAGGCCTCGGCCAGACACTCCGTCCAGTCTTTGAGGCACCCGCTCTGGGAGCTCCAAAGGGAGAGGGCGAGGCCAGGGTTTGAGACTGAGGCCGGGACACGGAAAACACGCTTCCTCGTTCTGATGCCAGCAGCTTGCAGATCGTTAATGCTGGAGCGGGAGGCAAGAATGTCAGACCTTTTCCGGGTGTTTGTCAAGGTTTGTTTTGTTTTTGTTTTTGTTTTTCTCTTCGCCGAGGCGAAAAGAATCCTGTAATGCAACACTGTTTTCCACGTGTCCAGGACCTAGTTCTCTTTCAGGACCCAGCTCGAAGGGTCTCCTACTCCAGCCTTACCTTTGTCTCCTCCAAAGAAAGGAGATTGCCCCTTTATCCGAACCTATCTAATGATGCTTAGGCTTCCTGTCTTAGAGAATAGATCCACTTAAAGAGTAAATCTGCTCAAGCGCAATCAAGATCCAAATCTTATCCTTATCGTATCCACTGTGGCACCAGCCCAAGACCTTGTATGTCGTAAATGTGCTATAATCATGGAAGTGCAATATTTCAACGTGAGTCAGTGTTATCACTAAATCATCCTACTGCTCTCAGTGGTTCTCAAAGTGTGGTTCCCCACAGCAGAGCTTGTAAGGTATGCAGATTGCCCTAGTCAGCTCTAAACCCCTTGAATCAGAAACCGAGGGTTGGGCAATCATCTGTGCTTTAACAAGCCTCCCTCCCCACCCCACCCCACCCCCGTTAATATGGCTGCACACAAAAGTTTGAGAACCACTGCTAACTTAAACATTAAAATTATTTAAAAAAAAAATTTCTAGGCAGCATCTCTGCTATAATTAGGACAGTTAAGAATGTGCTCTGTGAAGGGTGTCTGGCTGGCTCAGAAGAACATACGACCCTTGATCTTGGGGTCATGAGTTCTAGCCCCACCTTGGGTGTAGGGATTACTTAAAAAAAAAAAAAAAAAAAAAAAAGAATGTGCTCTGTGGGAAATGAAGTTGCATATTGAGACTGTCTTGTTTTTGAAACCCTCTGTGCTGGAATCCTCTGTGGAGTTATTTCAGTCTGAAGTTTTGGGGAGTACCACCACCTTCTCTCCTGTATCTGTTACCCCTCAAGAGATTCTGATTCATTGGGCTCGGGGTGGGGCCTGGGAAGTGAGGTTTAGAGAAGCTCTTGACTAAGTACCGGTTCCTAACAACCTCGAGGACACCAGTTGTGTGTGGGGCCCCAGAAACAGATTGCTGAAAGTTTGACAACTGGATCAACCATTGCCTAGCTGTGTTAGTGGTACATTATTACAATGGTGGTCCAAGTGAATCATGTCTTATGGTGTCCATTCCCTTGTGTAGACCTGTCCCACATTGGGCTTAGCTATGTGACTTGCTTGAGCCAGTAAGTGGAACATCACAAACCTGATCTAAGTGCTTGTTCTAGGGGCTTGTTGTAATGTGTTTGCTGTATGATTAATGATTGTTCAAGTCTGCTGTAGAAAATAAGAAACTGAAAAGTAGACATAATTTGCTTCTGAGACATTACACATAGGATAAATAGATACGTGTTGATCATAGATAAAAAGGATGGAACAAATGAAAGTGCTACTTTAGATAGAAAGAGATAGACCAAGTGAACTTTAAATATTAATAAGGTAGAGATTATACTACCTCTAGACTGACAACTAAATTGGCCACTCACTAGTGACACCCATTATAGCCCCATTGCGGCCTTGTGTAGTCTGTACAAGAAAAGCAGATGGGGGCGCCTGGGTGGCTCAGTTGGTTGAGCGTCCGACTTCGGCTCAGGTCATGATGTCGCGGTTCACAAGTCTGAGCCCCGCATGGGGCTCTGTGCTAATGGCTCAGAGCCTGGAGCCTGCTTTGGATTCTGTGTCTCCCTCTTTCTCTGCCCCTCCCCTACTCAGTCTCTGTCTGTCTGTCTCTCTCTCTCTCAAATATAAATAAAACATTAAAAAATTAAAAAAAAGAAAAGCAGATAGACCCCTCGCTACTCAGTCAGCTAATAATGACCAGACACACTTGCTCCTTCATCTCTCTGACAGAACAGATATCTGTTGGTTCCAGGCCCCTCTCTCTTACTTTCCGCTCTGGTCCTTACAACCACACCATCTGCAGAGAAGACTGGCACAGCAGAGGACATAGGAACACTGCATAGTGTACATAGGAACACTGCATAAAACAAAATTCAGATACTCTGGTCTTCCGCCCTGCTATCCTAAGCTTGTTTATCTACCCCATCTCTTTCCCCTTGCTTCCCACTCTCTTCTAAATTGATGAATGGGGCACCTGGGTGGCTCAGTCGGTTACATGTCTGCCTTCAGCTCAGGTCATGATCTCACGGTTCATGAGTTTGAGCCCCACATCAGGCTCTCTGCTGTACACACAGAGCCTGCTTCAGATCCTCTGTCCCTCCCCCCCACCCCCCCACACCCCCTTCTCTCTCAAAGATAAATAAATAAATAAACAAACAAATTTAAATTGGTTGATAAATAGTTTGGGTTACTATTGCTGCTCTTTGAGTGAACATGTTATGCCAAACTTAGTGGCTTAAATAGCCAGTTTATTTTCTTCATGATTTTGTGGCTCAAAAATTTGGGAAGGACTTGCTAGGCAGTCCTTTTTTGGAGTCTCTTATCAGATGTCAACTAACTGCAGCTGTCACTTGAAGGCTGATTTGGGCTGGATACCCAAGATAGCACATTCTTGTGGTTGACAACTGATGTTGGCTGTTGGCTGGCTGCATGCTTAGCAGGAACTGTGAACCGGAGTACGTTCATACAGCCCCTCCATCCAGCATGGCAGACTTCTCACGTGGCAGCTGGCTTCCCTCAGAATGAGTGTCTGCAAAGAAACCAGGCTATGACCTTCTCTGACGTATCCTAAGAAGTCGTGCAGCATCACTTCAACCGTACCCTACTAGCTACCAGAAAGCTACTAAGGCCAGCCAGGATTCAAGAAAAGGGAATATAGACCCCCCCCCCTTCAATGGGAGCAATGCCAAAGCATTTGGGAACATGCTTTAAAGCTGTCACATAAACAGTGTAATTCAAGCGTCTGAATTTGGTCTATAAGCCTATCTGTCCCGTGATCTACCATACAGTCCGCGTGGTGGTATACTTGCAGGCTGCCGTTACATCAGGGTAATTTTCCACATAACATTTACCCTTTGGAATTTGGCTGCCACATGAAGAAGTCTGGAGTATCCTGCTGGAAGGACCACATGGAGGACGAGGCAACAGCCCCAGCTAACTACCAGGCGCCTGTGTGAAGCCATCTTGGGCCATCCAAGCCCCAGATGACAGCATTGCAAAGAGGTTGAGATCATTAGCTCTGGAGCCAGACTTCTGGGTTTGGGTCCTCACTCCACCATTTACTAGCTCTATAACCTTGAGCTAATAACTCAGACTTTCCATGGTCACTCATCTGTTTGATGGGATAAGGGTGTTGCTAAATTTGCTCATCTGTTCAATGGAGATAGGGCATCTGCTTTATAGGGTTTTAGTGAAAATAAGTTAATACATGTAAAGCATTTCAAACAATACCTGGAACATGGTAAGTGCTCAATAAATATTAGCTATCATTACAAAATTCCCATGAACCTCTCAAACCTCTAGGATTATGTCTTTTGAACCTAACTTGAGAAATACATACCTATCTGTCATTTAATACCCATTTAATGTGTACTAACTGGATCCCCTCCCCATCCCCTTTCTCTGAACATTTGAATATCCTAAATGCAAATAAATGGAGGAGATGAGAGGGCTTGGGGTCTGTGTATAAAGCTTTGGAGAAATATAGGATAAGGCAAGTCCATGTGGGTGGCAGGAGGAAGGTTCTGAGGAAATTGTGGGCGTGCTAAAGAGGGAGGGCCAGCAGGTTGGAGAAGGTTACAGAAGAGGGAGAGCAGGAGGGCCTGGATTCAGCCAGCCCTGCCCTTCAGTTTTAAAGATGACAAACATCATGCCTCCATTAACAATCACAGTCTCCTCATGAAAAATTGCTGCTGAATCAACAGTCCACAATAGATTACATCATGCAAATGCTCTTCAGAGTTCCTGGCATCCCTGCGGCTGGCAGAGCACAAGGATGTCTGCTGTGTACATGTTATGATACATTATACACCCAGCTATTACCGTCCACTTTAAAATTCCTGAATTGGGTCTCCTGGGTGGCTCAGTCAGTTAAGCATCTGACTTTTGATTTCGGCTCAGGTCATGATCTCATGGTTTGTGAGTTCGAGCCCTGTGTCAGGCTTCGTGCTGACAGTGTGGAGCCAGCTTGGGATTCTCTCTCTGCCTCTCCCCCTGCTCACATGTGTTTTCTCTCTCTCTCTCTCTCTCTCAAAAATAAATAAACTTTAAAAGGCATTAAGATTTTCTATTTTTTAATTTTTTTTTTAAGTTCATCCATTCATTTTGAGATAGAGAGTGCGAGCAGGGGAGGGACACAGGGGGAGGGAATCCCAAGCGTGCTCCGAGCCACCAGCACAGAGCCAGTTGCGGGGCTGGAACTCAGAAACCAGGAGATCATGACCTGAGCCGAAACCAAGAGTCAGACACTTAACCAACTGAGCCACACAGGCGCTCCCACTTCATTTTTAATGATTTCATCTACATGTTGGAAAGTGCCCTTCACAGGGAAGAAACAGTATCTCATGAAGGCAAGGTAGAAAATGGAGGGGCTATGATCACTGGACTGCAAAACTCCTCTGCTCAATTTCATACTCCAAGAAGCTCATATTTATCTGTCCTCAGGCATAACTCTGGGCAACAAGACTATGACTATCCCACACTCACCATAAAAAGGGCACCTGCAGGGGCAGCTGGGTGGCTCAGTCAGCCGAGTGTCTGACTTGGGCTCAGGTCATGATCTCATGGTTTGTGAGTTCCAGCTCCACATCGGGCTGGCTGCTGTCAGTGCAGAGCCGGCTTCAGATCCTCTGCCCCCATCTCTCTGCCCCTCCCCCACTTGCACTCTCTTGTTCTCTCTCTCAAAAATAATTTTTTTTAAGTGCACCTCCACACTAATACATGCACATACACGCATGCACACACCTACCTGACTCTTTTAGGGCAATACTTTATAACATTTTTTCCTTTCCAGGCTTCCTATCATGTTTGAGGTTGGGGAGGAATATTGATCAAAGCAAATATAAACAATATGGCTATGAAACGCCTCTTTGAAAACTTTAAACTTGAATTCCTAGTGAGGCTTCAAACATTTAGATGCTGCACGAACTATTTTTGAAAAATGACTCTATCTGTAAGCCCAGCAGAGAGGTCAGTAGAACGATTTTGAATGTTCCTATATTTATGACCAAGTATTTTTCAATGCTATAAATTACTACTGTTCAACAGTATCCAATTCTCAGGGCCAGAGGGAATTATTCTCTCCTATGCCCTTGAAGTTAGGGGTAACTGTGTGACTTACTTTGGCCAATGAATGGAAACCTGACATACTTATCCCCCCCCCCCCCCGCCGATACAGGTACTTAATTGCCTGTGCTCAGGTAGGCAGCTCTCTCCCCTGATCTTAACATGGCAAGATTCACAACATGTGCTGAAATGGGAGTTCTATGAAATTGATGAGGCTGGGAGTAGTGAGCCAATGTATGAAAACAGCTGCCCTGGAGAGTTGCCCCAATCCATAACACATTTTGCATGACAGAGATATAAACTTTTTTGTGTTAAGTCAGTGTGATCTAGAGATTCCTTTTTACTGCAGCAAAAGCTCCACTATCATGACTAACACAGCTCTTCTTTGGCTCTTTCTCTTACATTTTATAAAGTTGAATGCCTTCTTTTCATTCCTACGTATTGTTCTAAAAGGAGGACCTGTTTTGGGTCCAGTGTGTTTGTTTCTCCTGAGTAGGATATAGGGAGACAGGGTCCTCTTTTCTTCTGGTTTCTGAGCTTTATGTGAGTCTGGAGCCACAGACAGATTTGGGGGTCACCAGCATTAAGGAATGGTTCAATCCATGCAAGTGGATGAAATTGCTATAGCAAATGTGTGCATGAAAACATAAGAGGACAGGGGCACCTGGGTGCCTCAGCTGGTTGAGCATCTGACTCTTGACTCAGCTCAGGTCATGATCTCATGTTTTGTGAGATTGAGCCCCTCTTTGGGCTCTGTGTTGACAGTGCAGAGCTTGCTTGGGATCCTCTCTTTCCCTCTCTCTTTGCCTCTCCCCTGTTTGCATGCACGTTCTCTCTCTCTCTCTCTCTCTCAAATAAACATTTTAAAAAAGAAAAAGAAAACATAAGAGGACAGAGACATGGGAAGCAATAACGGTTAAGAGATAAGCAGTGGAAGAAATAACCAAGGAAAGAAGGTGAGATAATGTGGTAAAAGGGGAAAATATCTGGCCACAGAAACCAAAGGATGATGAAGTTTCTAGAATGAGAGGTCTAGAGTTTCAAGTGCAGCAGCAAAGTAAAGCAAATTAAAGACAAGGAAGTACTTGTGAGTTGAACACATACAATTATGACCACTTTGTAATAAAAGTGCACTAAAAATGAATGTAAATGGGTTAAAAATAAAAAGCCATACCCTCATAAGCACAGAGTTAATGGGAGAAGAGGACGAGGTGACAGCATTACAGAAATACAAGACGGAAAGTGGATGGAGGAGTGTTAATTAACCTGACGGATCAGAGAAAGGTGAAAACTAAGCCAGAATGGAGCACCTCCAAGAAGGTTAATTCGAGCAACAGTCTCGAAAAAGTACCAGAATCGGAGGCACCAGGTACTTCTGAAGGTAAAGATATAATCGAGCTAAAAACAGAAGATCCAGGTGAAAATTTTTAAGGGGGTGTTTATAAAGCCAGATCCCCTTCCACATGCTATACAGCTGGGAGAATGGCACTTCCTCACTGCAGCAGGAATCTAGTTTACCAGTGGAGAGACAGTGGGTTTGGGGCACTAGAAACACCCGAGGGCAAGGGAGGTATACCAAACATAAGAGAGTAAGTGAGTGCCACATTCGGACTCATGGGGCCCTTGTCACTCTTCTGCTCTGCTTCAAGAACAGTATGGTAGCCATACTATTGGAGGATTCCTCTCTAGGCCCCCAATAGAACAGCTCAGCCAGATGACCCTACCGTAAAACCGTCAATTAACCAGCTCTGCCAACCACAGAGATTCCAAACAGCTTTTTGTTGTTTCACACTTAAATACAAAATATGAGCCAAGAATTTAAAATCACAAGTCAGTTGAAGAAAGCCTTCAAGACAGAAGAAAAATGGTTAGCATTAAAAAAAAAAAAAAAAAAAAAAAAAAAAAAAGGGCACCTGGCTGGCTCAGTCAGGAGAGCATGAGACTCTTGACCTCAGGGTCATGAGTTCAAGCTTCATGTGAGGCATAGAGATTTTTAAAAAGGATAGGGGGAAAAAAAGGATCTTAGAGGACATAGGAGCAAAATAAGACTTTTGAAAATGTGTAATACTAACATATTTACGAAATAAGAGAAGATACAACATCTACAGAAAAATAAGATTCTGTACAAGTAGGAACAGCCAGAAAACAAAAAATATTTCTTGAAATTTGAAATATGATAGTCAAAATGAAAAAATTAGCAAAAAGACTGGAAGATAATATGGAGAAACATTTCTTTAAAAGCAGACAACAGGTAATATATAAAATAGAAGATAAATGACAGAATTAAAGAATCAGGCCAGGAGGTGCAAGAAAGTTGAAGATAACACAGTCTGAAAATGTAAGAGAGAAAATTGTCAAGTGTCTAAAGGAGAATTCCTCAAACTGAAGGTCATTTGTTCCCAGACCAGGAGAGTTCACTGAGGGCTCAGAACACGAGATGAAAAAAGACCCATTTTAAGGTATGTCATCACACTTTATTGTCATCAGATTGCTAGAGAACAAAAAAAGATCTTAAAAATCTCCAGCAGCAAAGTCAAGGGATGTCAAGGGAAGTTCAGTAAAAAAGGATCCCACTTCAAATATAGTCAATGGTACAGTAATAGCGTTGTGTGGTGACAGATGGTGGCTATGCTTGTGGTGAGCATAGCATAACTTATAGAATCACTATGTTGTACACTTGAAACTAATATAACATTGTATGTCCATACTCAATGAGTATGCAACTCATTTGCATATACGACTGTACTAAAAAAACTTTTTTAAAGGATCCCATTTCAGAACCGTTTCAGACATCTCAACACTAATGTTGGAAGCCAGAAGACAAATGGAACAATAACTTCAAAATTCTGAAGAAAATTACTTCCAACCTATAATTCTATATCCTGCAATCCAGCGTGAAGGTAGATTATAACCTTTTTAAACATTGAAGTCTCCAAATATTTATGTCCCAAACATCGTATCAGGAAGAAACTGGAAGATGTGCTCCATCAAATGGAAGGAATAAAGCAAGAGATCCAGGAGATGGGAAGTTGCAGGACAGCAGGTCTAGAGAACTCGCAGGCTACATGGGTGCAAGGCAGTGGAAGGCTTCGGGAGTGTGCCTCTGACAGAGAGATGGACTTTATAGATTTTTGTGATGTATTTGAAATATTGAAAGGAGAATTACACTTCTGGGGGAGAATTTGGGAATGGATTAGTGATAGGTGCCTAGAAAATTAAGCAAACAAAAACTGGGGCAATTAACTCTAATAAATATTTTTTTATTATTTTATTCCAGTATAGTTTACAGTGTTATATTAGTTTCAGGTGTTCACTATAGTGATTCAACACTTCTTTTTTTTTTTTTTTTTTTAACGTTTATTTATTTTTGAGACAGAGAGAGACAGAGCACGAACAGGGGAGGGGCAGAGAGAGAGGGAGACAATCTGACACAGGCTCCAGGCTCTGAGCGGTCAGCACAGAGCCCGACGCGGGGCTCGAACTCACGGACCGTGAGATCGTGACCTGAGCCGAAGTCGGACGCCCAACCGACCGAGCCACCCAGGCACCCTGTGATTCAACACTTCTTACAGCACACAGTGCTCATGACAACAATTAAGTGCACTCCTTAATCCCCATGACCTATTTCCCCATCCTCCCACCCACCTCCCCTCTGATTACCATCAGTTCTCTATAGTTAAGAGTCTGTTTCTTGGCTGCCCCCCTGTCTCTCTCTCTCTCTCTCTCTCTCTCTCTCTCTCTCTGTCTCTTTTACTCTGCTCATTTGTCTTGTTTCTTAAATTCCACATATGAGTGAAATCATAAGGTATTTGTCTTTCTCTAACTTATTTCACTTAGCATTATACTCTCTAGCTCCATCCATGTCATTGCAAATGGTAAGATTTCTTCTTTTTATGGCTGATCTACTAAATAGAAATTACATTAGGGAGAAATTATAATAAATTAAAGGATCACAGGTAAATAGTATTCACAAGATTATAATACAGAATATTTATTTAACCAAAAATTGTGATATATCTTAAATAGGGCAGATGTGGGGAAGGGAGATGTCTTACCTCAGACTGCCATAACAAAATTGCATGGCTTACCAGGAGTGTATTTCTCACAGTTCTGGAGGCTTAAGTCCAAGATGAAGGTGTGAGCAGGTAATTTTCATTCTGTAGCTTGTAGGCAGCATCCATCTCACTGTGTGCTCATATACCTTCTCTGTGCAAGTGTGGAGAAAGAGGGAAAGCAAACTTCCCTCTTACAGGATGCTAATATGATCACGAGGGCCCCATCCTCATGACCTCATATGACACTAATTACCTTCCCCAAACCCCTTCCCCAAATATGAACCCATTGAGGGTTAAAGCTTCAACGTATGAAGGGGGTGGAGGGACACAAACATTTAGTCCATAACAAGAAGAGTGTGCCTGTGTGTGTGTTTGTTGATATGTTTAGTGCGGTAGAGCAAGAAAGTGGGGAGTATGAAAGCTAAATCCTTATCTTGCATAGTAAGTGTACCAGTCAGGGTCTAGAGAGCAGTACACTCTAAATGGGATGATTTGAGGGGGGTTTATATACAAAGGTGTGACAGTTGGCAGGAAGGAACAAGAGATCGTGCAATATTCCAGGGCTTAGTAGCAATTGCCTTGTTAGTAACCCTAAGCCCAGAGAGCTAAATGGAGTACATGGGGACCGCAGTCTAGAATGAGAACCAAGCAGAGTGGCCCTTCTAAAGAGAAGCAGTGACCTCCGGTTGAGGACATAGCCAGCTAGAGCAGATGGTCAAGGAGGGAGTCAGGGGGATAAATATTCTCATCTCACTGTCTTTTATCACTTGCTTTCTCTAATCTCCTCTCCAACTTCTCCCAACTAGAGGAAAAACTCAGCTGGAAACCAGAGTGCCTATTCATAAACCCATTGCTGTGGCCCAGACAAGTGAATTTCTCTGAACAGAGAGGAAGGAGAAGAAGAGTAGATCCAAGGGACAAATGGAAGATATCCAACACAATAATAAAAAGAAGAAGAAGAAGAAGAAATAATAGGCATGTAATTCTATTATGTACCCAGAAGAACCCTAAAGCAGTTGAAAATAAGTGCCTATCTGAAATGAAAATTGGAAATAGGGAGACACTGGAATGGGAACTCCTTCTTTTTCTTTTTCTTTTTTTTTTAGTATATTTTGTAGAACAATTTGACTTTTATAACTAAGTAGAACTTTGATAAAAATAATTTGTAAGTGTTCTTTGTATTTGCAATGAGAAAATCACTGATGACCTTTTGCCCTGCAATTTCAGTTAAGTGATGGGAATTGAGGTCAGATTATAGTGGGTTGAGAAGAGAAGCTGAGATGATTGGGAAATGAATTCTAAAAGCCAACCGGGGGTGCCTGGGTGGCTCAGTCGGTTAAGCGTCCGACTTCAGCTCAGGTCATGATATCTCGGTCTGTGGGTTTGAGCCCTGCATCAGGCTCTGTGCTGACAGCTCAGAGCCTGGAGCCTGCTTCAGATTCTGTGTCTCCCTCTCTCTCTCTGCCCCTTCTCAGCTCATGCTCTGTCTCTGTCTCTGTCTCTCTCTCAAAGATAAATATACATTAAAAAAAAAAAATTACAAGCCAGCCAAACTGTGTTAATCAGATGTTTAGTGAATGTCTGCAATAGCTAGTCAGTTAGTTTAGGTAGATGGAAGGTGTGCCACATGTGATTTGTGTTTTAATGTGCTCTGCCTATTAATGAGCTCTGCATCCAATACTTTGGACCCACGTGTATAATCCATATGTCCTATATGTTCATACACAGTTTTAGGATTCAGAATATCTTTTTGAGCTTTTAATTATTAAAATGGTTTCTGGCAGTTATTTATTTTTTAAAAATATTTATTTAGAGAGAGAGTGCGAGTGCACGTGGGAAAGGGGCAGACAGAGAGGGAGAGAATCTCAAACAGGTTCCTTAGTGTCAGTGCAGAGCCCAACGCAGGGCTCCATCTCACGAACCGTGAGATGATGACCTGAACCCAAATCAACAGTCAGATGCTTAACCGACTGAGCCACTCAGGCACCCCCTGTCTATTATTTTTTAACCTGTCCCCAGAATTTCTTGCCTCTAACACCCATTCCTCCTGCTGTATTTCCTTTATATACCTTCCAAACTCAAACTCAAAAGTCTGACCCATCTTTGACCTCCTTGTTCACTTCAAAAATGTCCTTGCTAAATTCCATACATTCTATCCATTAAATGTGGGTTTTTAAAAATATTTTTTATTTATTATTTTTTAAAGTAATCTCTATATACAATGTAAGGCTCAAACTCACAACACCAAGATCAAGAGTCACATGCCCTACTGACTGAGCCAGCCAGGTACCCCTATCCATCAAATGTTTTTAATTTTTATTTCCATTTCTCCATCCTGGCTGGCTCTGACAGAGGTTAAGTTATCAGGATTTGTTGACTGTCACTATGCATTATCTCTCTGTGCCTCGAAACTGTATCTCCAATAGCTCCCTTCATTAAGTTATGGATTTTGTGATCTTATTAGAAACTGCTTTTCTAGCCAAATGACTTACTACTTCCCCTTTCTTGAACCAAACATGACTCTCTTAGTACTCTCTAAGATTTCCAGTCTCCACGCTGGTGCTCACATTGTCCCCTCTGTTTGCAGCACCTTCACCCTCAGTGTCTCCATGTCCAATCCTTCCCATTCTTCAGGGCCCAGCTCAAATGCCTTCTCATTCCTGGGGTGGCTCTTGAAGATGCTTTCATGGAAGATATGACCTCTTTTTCTGAACTCCCTCATTACTGTCTCTGAACCTTCTTGTGTTCTAGTATATGGCAGGGGTGGGGGCTGGTTGGTGGGGTAGGCCTCACTTATAACCAACTTGAAGGAAGATTCCCTGTCTAGTTCATCTTTGTTTTCCCTGAGCAGCTAGCATAGTATCCTGTAAATATATACAATATACAGTACATTTGTTGAATTTTTAATTAAGTAGCTAATCCATATTTTTTCCTTGCTTTATTGAGGCATAATCGGCGTACAAAAGAACTGCATATAATTCATGTATATCATTTGGTAAGTTTGTACATATGTATACACTTGTTATACTATCACCAAAGTTAAGGTAATAAACATCTACATCACTTTCAAAAGTTTTATTGTGTCCCTTGTTTTTGTTTCGGTTTGGTTTTGGATTTTTTTTTTGTAAGACTACAACATGAGATAGACCTTCTTAACAATTTTAAGCACATAATACCCTATTATTAACTGTAGGCACTGCGTTATACAACAGATCTCTGGAATTTACTCATCTTGTATTAACTTTATACACTGAACAACTTCCCTATTCCTCTCCCCCATCCCCTGGTAACCACCATTCTGCCAATCCATATTTGATTTTATGATATACTGCCACTTGAAAAGCAAAAAAGAACAGTAATCTTAAGGAACTGTCATCATAATAAGACCAACTTACTTTGCCCTAAGTTCCAGCAAGATAAGAAAACACATATGATAGTTAAGGAGAAAATGGAGGGTGCATAGACTAAAAAGTCCTAGTAAAATTGAGAAGCTGTAACCCAATATTGTATCCACTGTGTACATAGAACCTCCAGAGGTATTGGAGTCACATTAACCTGGACTAAGATCTTGCCTCAGCCCCTTACCAGCTGCATATCCTTGGACCAATTATCCTCTTTGACCCCCAGTGTCCTTCTTAGCAAAATTTAAATAATAATGGTACTTACCTCCCAAAGCTGTTTGTATAATTAAATGAGATAATCTACATAAAGAGTTTTGCAGAATGCCTAGAATACATCATATACACTCGGTAAATGATACCTTCTCTTTTTATTATCAGTGGTGAAAGCTGTATTAATCAGTTGCCAAGGGCACTAGCTTTGGAACCAGACAGAGCTGGGAGTTCTTATCATTAAAAAATGATGAGACAACACTTCCAAACTCATTTTATTAGGCCAACATTAAGCTCCTACCAAAGCAAGATAAGGGCAATACAAGAAAGGAAAATCACAGGCCAGTATCTTTGATGAACATAGATGCAAAAATGCTCAGCAGACGCTAGCAAGCCACATTCAACAGCACTTTAAAAGGATCATACACCATGATCAAGTGAGATTTGTTCTTGGGATACAAATCAATAAACATGATATACCACATTAACAAAATGGAGAATTAAAAACCATATGATAATCTGAATACAGAAAAGGCACTCGAAAAAAGTAAATATCCTCAATTAGGTATGGAAGGAATGTACCTCAACATAGTAAAGGCCATATATGACAATCCCACAGCTAACACACTCAACAGTGAAAAGCTGGGGGCGCCTGGGTGGCTCAGTAGGTTGAGCATCTAACTCTTGATTTCAGCTCAGGTCATGATCCCAGGATTGTGGGATCAAGCCCCATATCAGGTTCCACACGGAGTATTCTCTCTCCTTCTGCCCCTATACCCCTGCTCACTCTCTTTCTTTCTCAAATTAAAAAAAAAAAAAAAGTGAAAAGCTGAAAGCTTTTACTTTAAGATGAGCAGCAAGACAAGGATGCTCACCCTCACCACTCCTATTTAACATAGTACTAGAGTCTTAGAGCAGTTAAGCAAGAAAAAGAAATAAAGGGGCGCCTGGGTGGCTCAGTCGGTTAAGCATCCGACTTCGGCTCAGGTCATGATCTCACCGTCCCTGAGTTCGAGCCCCGCGTCGGGCTCTGGGCTGACAGCTCAGAGCCTGGAGCCTGCTTCGGATTCTGTGTCTCCCTCTCTCTCTGCCCCTCCCCCGTTCATGCTCTGTCTCTCTCTGTCTCAAAAATAAATAAACGTTAAAAAAAATTTTTTAAAAAAAAGGAAAAGAAATAAAAACATGCAAACTGGAAAGGAAGAAGTTAAAAATTGTTTGCAGATGATATGACCTTATATATAGAAAACCCTAAAGACTCCACCAAAAAACTGTTGGAACTAATAAATTCAGTAAAATTACAGGAAACAAATCAATATACAAAAATCATCTGTGTTTCTATAGACTAAGAATGAGCTATCTGAAAAAGAAATCAAGAAAGCAATTCCAATTACAATAGCATAAAAAACAATAAAATATTTAGGAATAAATTTAAATGAGGTGAAAGATCTATATAATAAAAGCTATAAAATGTTGGTGAAGAAATTGAAGAAGATACAAGTAAAATGAAAGATATCCCATGTTCATGGGTCAGAAGAGTTGATATTGTTAAAATGTCCATACTACCCAAGGCCATCTATAGATTTAATGTAATTGCTATCAAAATTTCAATGGCATTTTTCACAAAAGTAGAAAAAAAAATCCTAAAATTCATACAGAACCACAAGAGGTTCTGAATAGCCAAAGCAATCTTGAGTGAAAAGAACAAAGCTGGAGGCATCATACTTTCTGGTTTAAGCTATATTACAAAGCTATAGTAATCAAAACAGTATGGTACTGGCATAAAACAGGCATATAAATCAATGAAACAAAAATAAGCCCACACATATACAGTCAACTAATCTTGGACAAAGATGCCAAGAATATACAATGGAAGAAAGTATAATCTCCAACAAATGGTGTTGGGAAAACTGGAAATTCATATGCAAAAGAATGAAATTGAGCTCTTATCTTACAGCATACACAAATTTCAACTAAAAGCAGATTACAGACTTAAATGTAAGACCTGAAACCATAAAACTCCTGGAAGAAAACATAGGGGTAAGCTGCTTGACATTGGTCTTGGCGATGATGTTTTTTGGATATGGTACCAAAGGACAGGCAACAAAAACAAAAATAAACAAGTGGGACTACATCAAACTAAAAAGCTTCTGCATACCAAAGGAAACAATCAACAAAATAAAAAAAAACAACCTACAGAGTGGGAGAAAATATTTGCAAACTATATATCTGATAAGGGGTTAATATTCAAAATTTATAAAGAATACTCAATGCAAAAACAAATAAACATAACTCAAGAAACTTCTGGGGAACAAACTTCAGTGAAAATCAATTTAATAGAGACTGCTGAACATTTAAGATGTTATATACAAACCCAGTTGTAACCACAAATCAAAAACCAGTAATAGATATGCAAAAAATAAAGAGAAAGGAGTCAAAATATATCACAAAAAAAAAAAAGTCCAGAAAACTGTAAGAGAGCAAGAGAAAAAGGAACAGAGAAAAATAAAAACAACCATAAAACAAGTAAGAAAATGGTAATAAGTACATACCTATCAGTAGTTACTTTGAGTGTAAATGGAATCAACACTTTAATCAAAAGACATAGGATGACCTAATAGATAAAAAAGCAAGACCCATCTCTATGCTGCCTACAAAAGACTCATTTCAGACCTAAAGACACAGCATGCAGATTAAAAGTGAAGGGATGGAAAGGCATTTGTCATGCAAATGGAAGTGAAAAGAAAGCTTAAGTTGGACAAAATAGACTTTATAATAGACTGTAACAGGAGACAAAGACACTATATAATCATAAAGGGAACAATCCAACAAGAAGATACAACAATTGTAAATATTTATGCTTCCAACTTGGAAGCACCCAAATACATAAAACCACTAATAACAAACATAAACAAAGTAATCAATAGTAATACAATAATAGTAGGAGACTTTAAGACCCCACTTACATCAATAAATAGATCATTCAAACAGAAAATCAACCAAGGGATAGTAGCTTTGAGTGACACATTGGATCAGATGGATCTAATATATATATTCAGAACATTCCATCCTAAAACAGCAGAATACACATTCTTTTCAAGTGCACATGGAACATTCTCCAGAATAGATTACATATTAGACCACAAAACAAGTCTCAACAAATTAAAAAAGATTGAAATCATATAATGCATCTTTTCTAACCACAACACTATGCAACTACAAATCAACCACAAGAAAAAATCTGGAAAGAACCCAAAACATGGAGGTTAAATAACATGCTGCTAACCAATGAATGGATCAACAAAGAAATGACAAAGAGGAAATCCAAAAATACACGGAGACAAATGAAAATAAAACCCAGTGGTCCAAAATCTCTGGGATGCAGCAAAAGCTGTTCTAAGCGAGAAGTTTATAACAATACAGGCCTACCCTAAAAAGCAAGAAAAATCTCAACCTAACCTTACACCTAAAGGAATAGGAAAAAGAACAAACAAAAACCCCCCCCAAACCAATAGAAGGAAGGAAATAATAAAGATTAGCACAGAAATAAAGAAAATAGAAATTTAAAAACAATAGAGATCAATGAAACCAGGAGCTGGTTCTTTGAAAAGATTAACGAAATTGATAAACTTTTAGCTAGACTCATCAAAAAAAGGGGAGGGGGAGAGGACTCAAATAAACATCAGAAATGAAAGAGAAGAAATAGCCAACACCACAGAAATACAGAAGATTATAAAAGAATATTATGAAAAATTATATGCCAACAAATTGGACAACCTAGAATAGATAAATAAATTCTTGGAAACATATCCTCCCAAAACTGAATCCAGAAGAAATAGAAAATTTGAATGGACCAATTACCAGCAATTGAACAAGTAATCAAAAAACCCCCGACAAACAAAAATCATGGACCAGACAGCTTCACAGGTGATTTCCACCAAATATTTAAAGAAGTAATATCTATTCTCAAACTATTCCAAAAAATAGAAGAGGAAGGAAACCTTCCAAATTTATTCTATGAGGCCAGCATTACCCTGATAACAAAACCAGATAAAGGTGCTACATAAAAAGAGAACTGTAGGCCAATATCTCTGATGAACATAGATGCAAAAACCCTCAACAAAATATAGTAAAACCTTGGACTTCAAGTAACTTGTTCTGTGAATGTTCTACAAGATGAGCAAACATTTCTAATAAATTTTAACTTGATAAACGAATGATGTCTTGCAATACAAGTAGTACATGACAGTGAACATCACATGATCACAACTGAGCCAATGGTTCTTCTCTCTCTCTCTCTTTCTCTCTCTCTCTTGCTCTTTCTCTGCCACTATGGGATTGTGGGTGATCATCTCTCATGCTCTGATGCTTACTCTCAGGCCACAGTGTTTGGAAGAAATCCGTGATTTTTCAGAACATTGGAAGGTCCCCACAACTGGCACTAGTGTATTTTTTGTCACTTCCAAGCACCTATGGACATTCCTTTGCTTTTCCATACAAGAGTAAGCTTAGCAATACTTTGCTTCATTCTAACTCAGGCTGCCTGCAGGTATAGACCCTTTCATCTGCTGCCTTATTGCCATTTACATTAAATACAGTGTATGACAAGAGTTAATTAATACTGGACTGTAGTCACCATCCATGCGAGCATATACAATGGCCCCCATGCGGAAAAAGATTCCAATGAGCCAATAGGTAGAAGTGATTCCATTAGTGAAAGTTGTCCTATGAAACATCCCTCCTCTGTCTTGTTTCCCTCAAACTAGTCACGAAGGTTTTCAAGGTTAAGTGTAGGTTAGTTTGTTTATTTTCTTTATATTTTGTATTTTCTTTATTATTTTGTATTATATTACAGTATTATAATCAATTTTATATGAGTATTTTTGGGTTGTGGAGTGAATCATCTGAGTTTCCATTATTTCCTATGGGGAAATTTGCTTTGATATACAATTGTTTTAGATTACACGCATATTTCTGGAACAAATTATGCTCACAAACTAAGGTTTTACTGTATAGGCCAACCGACTCCAACAATACAGTAAAAAAATCATTCACCATGATCAAGTGGGATTTATTCCTTGGATACAAGGGTGGTTCAATATTCACGAATCAATCAATGTGATACATCATATCAACAAGAGAAAGGACAAAACTGTACAATTATTTCAAGAGATGCAGAAAAAGTATTTGACAAAATACAACATCGATTCATGATTTAAAAACCTTCAACAAAGTAGATTTAGAGGAAATATGCCTCAAAATAATAAGACTTTATATAAAAAAAAAAAAAACCACAGCTAACATCATACTCAGTGGGGAAAAATTGAGAGTTTTTCTGTTAAGATCAGGAGAAAGACAAGGATGTCCACTCTTACCGCTTCTATTCAACAGTACTGGAGGTCCTAGCCATAGCAGTCAGACAAGAAAAAGAAATAAAAGTTATCCAAGTTGGTAAAGAAGAAGTAAAATTTTCACTACTTTTATATGACATGATACTAAATATAGAAAACCCTAAAGACACCACCAAAAGCTACTAGAACTGATAAATGAATTCATAAGTCACAGGTTACAAAGTCAATGCACAGAAATTCACTGCATTTCTATGTGTCAATAATGAAGTAGCAGAAAGAGAGATTAAGAAAACAATCCTATTTACAATTGCACCAAAAATAATAAAATACCTAGGAATAAACTTATCCAAGGCAGTGAAAGACCTGTACTCTGAAAACTATAAAATATTGATGAAACAAATTGAAGATGACACAAACAAATGGAAAGGCATTCCATGCTCATGGATTAGAAGAATAGATATTTTTTTTAAATGTCCATACCCAAAGCAATCTACACATTTAATGCAATCCTATCAAAATACCAACAGCATGTTTCACAGATCTAGAACAAACACTCCTAAAATTTGTATGGGGCCACAAAAGACCCAAATAGCCAAAGCAATCTTGAAAAAGAACAAAACTGGAGGATCACAATCCCAGATTTCAAAATATACTATGAAGCTGTAGTAATCAAAACAGCGTGGTTCTGGCACAAAAACAGACACATAGATCAATGTAGGAGAATAGAGAGCCCCAATAAATGTGTGGTTATATGGTCAATTAATCTTTGACAAAGGAGGCAAGAATATACAATGGGAAAAAGACAGTCTCTTCAACAAATGGTGTTGGGAAAACTGGACAGATACATGCAAAAGGATGAAACTGGATCACTTTTTTACACCATACACAAAAATAAACTCAAGATGGATTAAGGACCTAAGCGTGACACCTGAAATCATAAAAATCCTAGAGGAGAGCCCAGGTCAAATTTCTTTGATATCAGCCATAGCAACATTTTTCTCTTTTTTTTTTTTCATTAAAAATTTTTTTAATGTTTATTTTTGAGAGAGAGAACACAAGCGGGGGAGGGGCAGAGAGAGAGGGAGACACAGAATCCAAAGCAGGCTCCAAGCTCTGAGCTGTCAGCACAGAGTCTGACACAGGGGTCGAACCCACAAACTGTGAGATCATGACTTGAGCTGAAGTCGGTCGCCCAACGAACTGAGCCACACAGGCGACTCTTCTCTCTCTCTCTCTCTCTTTTTTAATGTTTATTTATTTATTTTGAGATAGAGAAAGCATGAGCAGGGGAGTGGCAGAGAAAGAGTCCCAAGCAAGCTCTGTGCTGCCAGTACAGAGCCCAACATGGGGCTCAATCTCACAAACCATGAGATCATGACCTGAGCCGAAATCAAGTCAGATGCTTAACTGACTGAACCACCCAGGTGCCCCCAATAGCAACATTTTTCTAGATACGTCTCCTATGGCAAGGGAAATAAGAAGCAAAAATAAACTATTAGGACTACTTCAAAATAAAACCTGCACAGCAAAGGAAATAATTAGCAAAACTAAAAGACAACCTACTGAATGGGAGAAGATATTTGTAAAAGACCTATCTGATTAAGGGTTAGTATGAAAAATATATAAAGAACATATACAACTCAACACCAAAAGAACAAATAATCTAATTTAAAAATGGGCAAAAGACAGGGTGCCTGGGTGGCTCAGTCAGTTAAGCGCCCGACTTCATCTCAGGTCATGATCTCACAGTCCATGAGTTCAAGCCCTGCATCGGGCTCTGTGCTGGCAACTCAGAGCTTGAAGCCTGCTTTGGATTCTGGGTCTCCCTCTCTCTCTGCCCCTCCCCCACTGCCCTCTGTCTCTCTCTCTCTAACAAATGAATAAACATTTTTTAAAAAGTGGGCAAAAGACATGAACAGACATTTCTCCAAAAGAGATATACAAATGGCCAACGGGTATATGAAAAGTTGCTCAACATCACTAATCACCAGAGAAATGCAAATCAAACTCACATCTGTTAGAATGGCAAGTACCAAAAAGGCAAGAGATAAGTGTTGGAGAGTGTGTGGAGAAAATGGAACCCTTAAATGTTGTTGATGGGAACTTATACAACTAGTATGGAAAAAGTGTGGGGGTTCCTCAAAAAATTAAAGGTAGAACTGCCATATGATCCAGCCATTCCTCTTCCAGATGTATATCCATATGAAATGAAATCATTGTTTTGAAGAAATATTTGCACCCCATATTCATTGCAGCACAATAGCCAAGATATGGTAACAGCCTAGTTGTCCATCAACAGATGAATGGACAAAGAAAATGTGGTATATTGATAAAATGGAGATTGCTTGAAAATCCCTGAAGCAGACAAAACCATATAAGCCACATAAGCAAAACTTAATCTAGCTTATTTCATGATTGTAAACAAAACTTAACATGTTATTTCTTGTACATGACTCTGATAATCATAAATGAAACTTAAGTCATCTTCCTAAAATGGTATAAGATAATCACTTTTAACTAATATCTTGCCATATCTAAACTCCCCTTGTAGTAAGCAGTCATTGTAAAGGTTAAACAATTTCTTCATTTTCACTTTATTAGCCATCCTGTAACATCATGCCTATGATCATATCAGTTTCAGGTTTGCAATATTCCTGTTTGCAGTTTGTTTCTCACTCAGTAAAATAGTCATATCACATAAAGTTCTCTGAATTTCCTTTCTGTGATACACACAATGCAATATTACTCATCCATAAAAAAGAAGGAAATCCTGCCATTTGCAACATGGATGAACCAGGAAGACATTATGCTAAGTGAACACGGCAGATACAAAAAGACAAATACCATGTGGTCCCATTTGTATGTAGAATCTAAAAAAGTAGAACTTGACCAGAGGATAGAACAGTGGTTGCCAGGGACTGTGGCGGAGGAGGGGATGTGATGTTAGTCAAAGGGTACAAACTTTCAGTTATAAAATGAGTAAGTTTGGGGATGCACAGTATGGTGGCCATAGTTAATAATGCTGGATTGTGTGCTTGAAATTTGCTAAGAGAGTAGTTCTTACGTGTTATCACCACACACAAAAATGGTAGCTACGTGATAGATATGTTAATTAATTGATTGTGGTAATCATTTCACATATATACTTATATTAAATCATCACATTGTATGCCGTTAAAAAAAATTATGCTGTACAACCTAAATATAACAATTTTGTTTGTAAATCACACCTCACTAAAGCTTGCGGGAATAATGGTGAAAAAGGCTTATTTGGTGAAAGCCTCATGACTGTTTGACCTGTAGGTGGAAAGCAGTCCTTGGACAGAATGTGGCTCAATGAAGTTGTGCTTGCTTCAATCTTTATCATCTTTTCAGACCCAATCAGGACTTCTATTTCCTGAAATGATTTCCAGGACAGTCTCTACTCCACCATTTGGAAACACTTCCAAAGGACTAATATTAGCAAGCACGGGATGGGGTTCAGGAGAGGGATAATGCTACTTTCTACCACTATCACTTCCCAGGAGCTATAAAATTAAATGATTAGGTCTGCTAAGCAATGTCATAGTAATAGCTAATCATTAGTTAGTATCACCACATAGAAGGCACTGTACTAAGTACTTTGTGTAATTCATCTCATTTAATCCTCTTGGCTTTGCAAAGTAGCTTTTTTAAAATCTCCAGCTTACAGATAATAACAATGAAGTTTATAGCTCACCATTATTGAGTGCTTACCATGTTCCAGGTACTTTACTACACCTTTAATATAGATTGCCTCTCTTTATCTTCATTAATAACCCCATCAGGTTATTTTTAGTCCTCATGTTTTAGATGTGAAGCTAGAGGTAAAGACAGGGTAAGTAACTTGCCCAAGGTCACACAGTTAATAAATAATAGATGGGATTGCAACCTATCATCTCTGTGAATCCAGAGTTCAAACCTTTTCCCCTTCAAAGGCGCAGACAAGTTCAGACAGACATGTTGACCTTAGAGCCAAGAGCTACTGAGTCACTATGGCCTTCTCTTTGCATGAGTTTCAAGGTATTTCAAGATCATAAGTCTGTTTTTCCTCTTGATAGCTCCAGTGGCAACTTCTCTTAGTAAATTATCTGTTGCCTGACTAGCTTCATATCTAATGACTTTATTAAACTCCAGTTTGAATTTTCTTTTAATATTACCCTTTTAACCATCCCAAATGATTTCTTTCATGTAATGTTGCCCCTGAGGCATTGAAAAATAAATCATTTCAGGAAAAATTATATAATACATTAAACACAAGACTCATAAAGAGAAACCAAAACACTATAAATGTTGGAAGATTCACATATTTCAGCCTTCTTCACTTGTGACTATTTATTGGCAACCTGTCTGTATGTAGCACTGTACTAGGCATCCCGAGCTCCTAGTTCCATGATCTCCTCTCCCCCCAGTGATCCTTTGCTCCCCTCTTTCCAGCCACTTATTCCCATGGTCATACCTGGCCTGGTCCCCACAAATAACGTCAACACCCTAAAATTCAACTATAACACTTCCCCCCTCTGATCATCACTTTCTACCCTTCAGATCACCATGGTTGTTTGACCCTATCACGACCTCCAACCATTGACTCCACCACTTTTTCATTATCCATCAATCCTCTCCTCCTGTGTCCTCCCTTCCCTTTGAACCCAGTTTCGATTCCTTGGCATTACACTCACTCCTTTGAAACACTGTTGACTTGCTTGTCCCCTGTCTCTCCATCCTACTTGTTTGGCAAAATAGCAACTCTGACTAAACTCAGACATTGGCCAGATAACCACGCTAGCTCCTGAGCGGCTGCATGTGGTTGGAAAACATCACAACCTTCTTCACCTGTCCTCGCCTCTGGGGCTTCTCACCCTTTACAACAGATGCAAGATTCCTGCTCTTCCTTTTTCTTGTTCTTTTTTATTTAAGTATGGTTGACACACATGTCATGTTAGTTTCAGGTGTGCAATGACTTAATGCTCACCACAAGTGTGGCTAACATGTGTCACCATGCAAGGCTACTACAATGCCATGGACTGTATTCCCTATGCTACCTTTTATCCCCGTGACTTATTCACTCCATAACCAGAAGGCTTTGTCTCCCACTGCCCTTCACGTATTTTGCCCACCCTCCATCTGGAAACCATTAGTTCTTTGAAGTTATAGGTCTGATTCTGCTTTTTGTTTGTTTATCCATGTGTTTTTTAGATCCACATATAAGCGAAATCATATGGTATTTGTCTTTCTCTGATTTATCTTGCTTAGCATTATACATTCTGTGTCCATCCATGTTGTTGCAAATGGCTAGATCTCATCCTTTTTATGGCTGTGTATTATTCCAGAGAGTGTGTGTTTGTGTGTGTGTGTAAATATATATATATATATATATATATATATATATAAACACAAATACATACATTTATATAAATATATATACACACATGCATACATATATACCACATCTTCTTTATTCATTCATCTACCGACGGACACTTTAGCTGCTTTCATATCTCAGCTATTATAAATAATGCTGCAATAGTTTCCAACTCTTACCAGGCTTGTTTTTTGGGATCTTGCCTGCTCAAGAAGACTACTCCTAGAATTAACATCTTTAATTAACTAAATGTTTCTTGCATCTTTAAGTTCTTTCTCTGGATACTTAGCCCAAGCATAAAATCATCTTGTTTTATCTTCCACCTTTAAAACAAAACAAATCTTCTCTTGAAGAGAATCTGTACATCTACGGCTACAGCCCATTTTTCTGCTTCACTTCAGAGCAAAACTTCTGAAAAGAGGTGTTCATGGTCATCATCTCCACGTCCTCACTTCCTGTTTACTGTTTAACACACTCAGGCTATCCCCCTCCCCCAACTGCACCAAAATTGCTTTTATCTGACAAGTAATGAGGTCTCTGTTGCTAAACCCAATGCTTATTTATCTGTTCTGACTTTCCTCCAAATCCCGAAGGTATGTGAAATAGTGAACTATACCCTCGTTCGAGAAATGCTTTCTGTTCTGACATCTGAGAAAACACTGGAGTTTCTGGTCTTCCTACCCTCTCATTCACGTCCTTCTTCTAAGTCTTCCCTCAAGATTCCCCTGCATCACCTTGTCATGTTCCAGGTACCACTCCTCAGCCTCCCTCTTTCACTCTTCACTCCAGGCAATCTCAGTCAGTCCCACAGCTATAAATGTCATCCACATGCTTGTGACTCCCAGATCTGCATATCCAGATTCATGCATCTAGCTTCTCATTTGACATTTCCACTTGGATGTACAATACACATTTTTTTAACATTTATTCACTTTTGAGACACAGAGAGAGACAGAGCATGAGCGGGGGAGGGGCAGAGCACGATGGGGGGACACAGAATCCAAAGCAGGCTTCAGGCTCTAAGCTATCAGCACAGAGCCTGACATGGGGCTCGAACTCACAGACCACGAGATCATAACCCTAGCTGAAGTCGGACGCTTAATCGACTGAGCCACCCAGGCGTCCACAATACACATCTTAAATGTGACATTCGCAAAAGACACATGACTCTACACCATTTATCCCTGATCTGGGCCTAGGTAAGCAACACCACCATCCACCAAAATTCTTGGGGCAAAATCCTAGTAGTGAAATGTGAATAATAGGTAAATCTCTGGAGACAGAAAATAGATTAGTGATCATCCAGGTATACTGGGTTGAATGATGGTCCCTAAAAAGATGTGGTCCTAACCTAGGAATCTATGAATGTAACATCATTTATTTGGGAAAAGGGTCTTTGTGATTGTAATTAAGTTAAGCATCTTGAGATGAGATCATCCCAGATTTCCCAGATGAGCCCTAAATCCCATGACAAGTGTCCTTATAACATATAAGAAGAGAGGACTTGGAAGGGCGGGGATGGCATGTAAAGACGGAGGCCGAGATTGGAGGGATGCAACCACAAGCCTGGGAACACCGGGAGCTGCCAGAAGCCAGAAAAGGCAAACAAGTATTTTCCTCTAGAGCCTTCAGAGATCATGCAGTCCTGCTGACAACTTTAGTTTGGACTTCTGGCCTTCAAAACTGAGAAGGAATAGAGGCGTCTGGGTGGCTCAGTCGGTTTAGCATCCCACTTTGGCTTAGGTCGTGATTTTACAGTTTGTGAGTTCCAGCCCTATGTCCGGCTCTGTGCCGATGGCGTGGAGCCTGCTTCAGATCTTCTGTCTCCCTCTCTCTCTCTCTGCCCCTCCCCCATGTTCCCTCTCTCAAAAACAAATAAACATTCAAAACTGAGAAGGCAAAACTGGGTGAAAAGAAAGTGGGCAAGTGAGGAGTGGTTGCTAATGGGTATGGGGTTTCTTTTGGGGTGACGAAAATGTTCTAAAATTATATCGTGGTGATGATTGTACAGCTGTGTAAATATACTAAAAACCATTGAACTGAGGACTAAGTGGATAAACTTTTATGGTCGCTACCTTATACCTAAATAAAGTTGAGAATAAAACCCTTAGGAGTTACTTTTTTTTTTTTTTAGTTTTTTTTTTTAATTTTTTTTTTAACGTTTATTTATTTTTGAGACAGAGAGAGACAGAGCATGAACAGGGGAGGGGCAGAGAGAGAGGGAGACACAGAATCCGAAGCAGGCTCCAGGCTCTGAGCTGTCAGCACAGAGCCCAACGCGGGGCTCGAACTCACGGACCGCGAGATCGTGACCTGAGCCGAAGTCGGCCGCTTAACCGACTGAGCCACCCAGGCGCCCCAGGAGTTACTTTTTAATCTCTTTTTCTCACATCTAAATCCACCAGCAAGTCCTTGAGCTCGCTTCCTCAAATCTGACCACGTCTCATGGTCTCCATGACCAGATTTTAGTGCAAGCCTATCGTCTCTGGTCTGTACCACCAGAATAGCCTAGATAATTTCCCTGCTCCTACTTGAGCCTCATCCAAATCCATACTCCTTAAGACAAACAAAACAGTTCTCTTAGAACACAAATCACACCATGACACTCTCTTGCTTAACCCCTTCCCTGCCTGCTCCCATGGCTTTCCTTTCCACTTAGAGTAGAATCGAAACTTCTTGCCAAGTCCTACTGGTCTTGATATGACCTATCTGGCCTGTGTTTACATCCGAAACCTCATCTCCTCAGATACTGCCTTTTGCCCTACACTTCAGCCACACAAACATCCCTCATGATCCTGGGACAGACCATTCCTGTCCCTGTCTCAAGCTTTCGCCCCTGCTGTTCCTTCTGTGAGTGCAACTTCCCATGACTGTCTTCTTCCTGTCAAAACCTCTTCTGACCACCCTATATAGAGTCACCTTTCTCTCATTTACTGTCAATCATGTTGCGTTTTTAGCTATTTTTGTTTTTTGAAATAATCTTGTTTGTTTAGTTGTGTATTTATTTCTAGTGTCTTTCTGTCCAGTAAAAGTAAGCTCTGTGGGAATAGGAACCTTATTCATCTTGCTCGCTGCTACATCCCCACTCTTATCCCAGTGCCTGACAAAAGAGATGCTCATTAAATACTGCATACATGAACAAGTAAAGGATATAAATTATCATGCATAGGCTTTTGCCCTTAGGAAGCTTATAGTCTATTGGAAATACAAGACATACTTGCACTGTCCAGATGGCTGTGAAAATTCTTGGCACTTATATTCCGCTTATCTTTATCCTATAGGTTTCTTTAACTGATAAGTTTAGTGAAAAAGAGCACAGGCTCCTTGATGGCAGGGACATTCTCTGCCTTCTTCACCCTGTATCCCTTAGGTTTAGGCTGTAGGCATGTACTACATGCTCATTTTCCTAGTGAACGAATCAGCCATGTTTAACAACAGTTCAAACAAAACACTCCTACCACCACCAACGAATATCCTGAGCATCCCAGCTGCAAATTTGCAATATTAATAATATTTAAATAAATAGATGGTCTTTTATAAAGAAGAAAACCCCACCGTGAGAATCGTCAGGGAGGAACAAACACAAATAAATCAACTACCTCATTAAAACGATTAGGCTAAGTGAGCCAAAAGGTCCCTTTCATTATAAAATTCCAATTCCGAGATTATACATTAGGCATTTGGAATGGCAGCTATACAAATTCACTGAGAAGTAATCACGGTAGACATAATAGTTCCCTAAAGATGTCACCATATGAATCCCCAGAATGCGACTGTATTACTTCACAGGCAAAATGAAATTTGCCCGTGTGATTAAGTTGAAGATTTTCACATGGTTAGATTAACCTGGATTATCCAGATAGGCCCCATCTAATCACAAAGACCCATCAAAGGGAAAAGGACAAGGGAGTCAGAGAGAAGAAGATGTGACTATAGAATCAGTGATATGCTTGCAGGCGGGGTGTCACAAGCGGAAAACTGTAGACAGCATCTAGAAGCTGAGAAAGACAAGGGAACAAATTCTCTCCTAGAGCCTCCAGAAGGAACGCAGCCCTGTCAGCACCTTGATTTTAGTGCCATAATTTTGGATTTCTGCCCTCCAGACCTGTGAGATAATACGTCTGTGTTGTTTGAAGCTGTTGTTTGTAGTAGTTTGTTACAGCAGCAATAGGAAATTAATGCAACATTTCACTATCATTCATCATAACTGTTTTCCTTGGTAATTTTCTCTGCAGTTTGTTTTATGCACTTAAAAAACAATCAGTTCTGCCACTTACTAACCACTGTTGTGACCTGGAGCAAATTGTTTCCACTCTGCTTCCTCATCTATAAAATGAGAATAAAAAATCCACACCGCAGGGTTGTTGAGAGAATTAAATAAGACAATTTCTGTAAGGATCATAGAGCACCAGGCTCATAGTAGGAACCAACAGAATGTTCTTTCCACTGACTGTCTCCCCAAACCTTATGGTTATGGACTTCCTCGTGAATTTCAAGATAATAATCAGAGTATGACATCGTGACATTTTCCAGACCTGACCAGTGTTGTTAAATCTTAATTGTAGCTACTGCTAAAAATATCTAAGACGGGTTGCTTAATCTGACTTTGACCTTGAAATATTCAAGTACTGGTAGTGTTTTTGGAAACCTAGTTCAAGTTTTGACTAGTATTTTCTGAATAGCTTTGGGGAAATAATTTATGGTTTCTGTTTATAACCTTGCTCCCCTCCTTTTGAATAACCTTCAGGTACATAAGTTCAAATACAATTTATAATTGAAATGGTGATTAAGTAAAAAATAAAGTGATAAGGTGTTTTTCCAGAAATCATGCACAATAAATGTTATTGTCTTAAAGATTAAATTGTCCGTACTGAACCCCATATTCTGCCAGTGTCTTAAGTGTCCCTTGTTAATTAAACACCTTTGAAATCATTACCCTTTTGGTGTCTATTTGATATCAGGGAAGTGTGACATATTTAGTACCTAGGTTATCCAAGCCTCAAAGGTCAATGCGTTATAAATCAATAAGTACTTATCAAATTCCTACTTTTCTGTCAATTCCTTGAGGGCAGGGATCATGTATTTTTCATTTCTCCCATTTGTGACTCACAAGTTATCTGGAACATATTAAGTCCAATGACATGTCTTCAAAACTTTAAAAGCAGGATAAGAAACCCCCAGGTTACAAAAAGGTTAAAATACAAAGGTTTCCTTTTCTTAGCATAGTTTTCTATAGAAATATAATATGTGTATATTTCTTTAGAAATAACTATATAAGTAGGAATATAACAGAATGTTAATAATCATAAAATGTTTTGATACATACTTATAAGTGACTGTCATGTTACATATATATTAAGTTTCCAAGCTGGCCTGTAAACTCCAATTGAGCCCATAATAAATAAAGTAAACAGGCTTCACTTTATTTTGAACATAATGAGATATATTTTAATATAGGACAAGACTAAGGATTGTCCCTAGGCCAGGTTTCCTTTCAAAGCAAAACTCTGATTCACAGCCACTTTCTAATTCCCCATACAGGATGCTGAGGCTGGATTGGGGCATAGGAGAGAGACAGAAGGCATAGGGCATTCTAATGGGTAGCATTCTTGTGGCAGAAAAGGGGCTAAGAGACTTTGGTTTGCACTGATCTGGCTCCCAGGAAATAATACTAATAACATCCTCTGCCAAAGTTAGTCTTTATGGCTTATAATGCATTTTCATGTGCAGTAGGTGCTTATAACCTAGAGTCTGTGGGATGTCTAGTGGATGTGTAAAAGGACTTTGGAACTTCAGGAGTGACTTCTTAGAAATTGTAGGCAAAGTCTAGGCTACTTGTACGTTTGTTTTAGAGAGGGTCATTCTCAAAGGGCTGTGTGACTCAAATAAATTAATAGCTCAAGAGACATGGTCTCATTTGCCGCCCCCCCATAACCACTTGGTGGGGAGAATAGTGTAAGCATTATTATATCGGGATCGTCCCCCAATCAGAAGCCATGGGTAACAGGTAGTGGCCCCACAAAATCCACCAGCCAGCTGCCCAAGTGAGCAGGGGTCAAAGTGCACAGGGATGTGAGCATGACAGGTGGCTGGTAAGGGAAGGACTAGAGGGAATAAGGAGTTATTGGAAGGAATTCCTACAGGGTAATCTTGTGAGAAGGTGGAAAGAGAACGGGGAGAGCAAGTGGACTTGAAGACATGAGAGAAGCCTGAAAAATAGTAAGGCTTCATTTTTATCTAAGGGACACAAAGAAATACGTGTAAAAGGCATAGGCACTCCCTCAAGGAGCTCATACCCTTGATGGGGCATGGAGAAGTTGGGATCAACTTCTAAGTTGACTCATAAGTTGACTAAAAGTAAGTGCTATTTTATGGATCTGGCCACATCCCACAGTAATTATCTCAGTGTACATAGTAGGGGCTCAATAAATATTTTGTTTGTATATCATGTTGACAGTAGACACTAGGAGGATAAAAATAGAATGAGTGATCAATGTGTGGTACTATTCACTGCCGTGTGTGGTCAGATAAAGGATGGAATAACAGTGGGAGACCCAGGGAGCCAAGACCACTCTGGCTGTACCAGAAAAGATGGGTAATATTTTTGCAAAACAAAGATGCAGTTGAGGGAATGTTTAGACAAATATTGGGGAATATAGTGATATTTTTTTCTGATTAAAACTCAGGGAGTGAAAGAAAGGAGGCCCTTTGAATCCAAATTTCTCATGTGATAGGGGAGGTGATATGACAGTTATATAGGAAGTTCAGGGCTATACTCAGCTCTCTTGACTCCTAGGCTTATGATGTCTCCACTATTCCATGCTGCTATGTTGGATAGTAGTGAGAAATAGGGCTAGATAGATAAGGTGGGACCTGATTAGCAGGGTGTTATATCTGAGAATAGGGGTTTGGGCATTGCAAATGCAAGGTATGAATAGAGGAGCATCATAGAAGAGGCATTGGCCAGTGGAGGAAAACTAATCCTGGGTTTACACATGAAGAAAGAAATGGTTCCATTCTACAATCAGTAAACATTTGATGATTTGGCACGTACCCAGCATCAGAATGAGAAATTTGGCATCTGGAGATTTAACATAAACACTGAAGATAACCAGGCACACAGCAGTGTGGCCCAGACCTTTGATAGCAGCCACCTGCACCTAAATGATGATGGTTGTCGGCCAAACATTCATGAGTATCAAAGACACATCCCAGCCACAGCATATAGAGCACTGATAGACTGGATGCTCGTGGATACAAAGAGCAACTTCACATGCTTGGTGCATGAGTGGAGAAATGATGGCCCATTAAAGAAAGTCTTATTAATCATTAACTATGTGACTCGTGATTTTTCACCAAGCCGTGTCAGATGCCTTGTGCCTGAGACACCAGCTTCACGATATAGCCTTCCGCAGTTGCAGACAACATGCTTCCCACATCTAAGATTCTTGTGATGGCAAATCCATCACTTGAACCATTTTTAACCATTCCCAGACATTGTTTAGAGTGGCTGCAAGCTTTTCCTTGACAATGGTCATAGTGACTGAATCACAGACTTCTTTAAGACATCTCAATTGCCAGCAAAGGTGGAAGATCATTAGGTCATTCATACATTTTTTCTGTTTTAAAGGCAGAGTTGTCAGGATTCAAGGCGTTTTTCAGGAATGATTTACATACAATGAAATGCAGTGTACTTCAATATAAGTTCAGTGAGATTTCGTGAAGGCATACGACCCAAGTTACCCACATCTCTGTAAAATACAGAACATTTCAATCACCCCAGGAAGTTTCCTCACACCCCTGCCTTGTCAATTTCTGCTCCACCCAAGGCAATCAGTATTCCAATTTCTATCACCATAAATTAGGTCTTCTTGTTCCAGAACTTTATGTAAGTGGAATCATGATTATATACTATTATCTTGTCTGGCTTTTTCACTCAGCATACCATTCTTTAGTATCTGTCCATGTTGCTGACTGTAAGTAGTCTGTTGTTTTTGTTGTGGAGCAGTATGCCGTCATGTACATATACCACGGTTTGTTTATCCATTCCCCTGGTGGTAGACTTGTTTCCAGACTTTGGAAATCATAAACAAAGCAGCTACGAACAATCTTGTACTAGGTTTTTGTGGACACGTGATTTCATTTCTCTTGAATAAACACATAAAAGTGGTTTGGTTGGGCATAGGCTAGATGTCTGTTTAACTTTATAAGAAACTGCCAGCTTTCCAGAAAGATTGTACAATTCCGCCTTTGCATCAGCAATGTATGAGGGTTTTCATTGTTCCACATCCTTGCCAACATTTGGTGTTGTCAGTATTTTTCAATTTAACCATTCTAGGAAATGTATACTGGTGTCTCATTATGTCATGATGAAAATTATATTGAGCACTTTTGCATGTGTTTATTGCCCATTTACACGTCATTCTGTGTCTGCTATGACTATGTGTTTGCTAATTTTGGGGATGGTAGGGTATTTTGTCTTTTTGTTATTGATTTCCTGGAGAACTTTATGTGGCACTGTGAATATTTTCTCCCATCTATTTTTTGATAAGCAGAATTTTTTTTTTATTTTCATGATGTCTAATTTATCAGGTTTTTTCTTCTATGGTTAGTACTTTTCATGTTCTAAGAAATCTTTGTCTGTGCCAAGTTACTAAGGTAATCTGCTGTGCTTTCTTCTAGGAACTTCATGGTTTAATTTTATATTTAGGTTTATGATCCATTTTAAATTATTTTTTCTGTATTATGTGAGGTAAGGATTGGGGTTCATTTTTTTTAATATGAATGTCCAGTTGTTGAAGCATTACTTATTGAAAAGCCTCTCCTCTGCCCACTGAACGGCTTTGGTGCCTTTATCAAAAAATCAGTTAGCTTTATATGTGCCTGTATATTTCTGGACCCTTAATTCAGTTTCATAGTCCTTTTTTCTATCCTTATACCAACTTCAAACTATTTATTGCTGTAGCATTATAGTAAGTCTTCAACCGTGTCCAGGATTGCTTTGACTATTCCAAATACTTTGCATTTACATATAAATCTCAGGACCAATCTGTCAATTTCTACCAAAGAGCCCACTGGGATTGCATAGAATCTAAAGAAAACTTTGGAAGAACTGGCATCTTAACAATATTGCACCTTCTAAATCACGAACATTTCCCTATGTATCTGGGTCTTTAATTTCTCTCAGCAATGCCTTACAGTTTTCAGTAGAGTTCTTACACATTTTCCACTAGATTTATTCCATAGTCTTTTATGTTTCTGATGCAATTGGAAATTATTTTTAATTCATATTCCATTTAGGTTCCTTTGTCTTTCCTTCTTTTTTAGTGTTTATTTATTTATTTTGAGAGAGAGAGAATGCACATGAGAGCAAGACAGGGGCAGAGAGAGAGGGAGAAAGAGAGAATCCCAAGCAGGCTCCACGTTGTCAGTGCAGAGCCCAATGTGGGGCTCAATCTCATGAACCATGAACCATGAGATCATGACCTGAACTGAAGTCAAGAGTAGGACACTTAACCAACTGAGCCACCCAGGCGTCCCTGTCTTCTTTTTAATATAGCTGTCTTAAGTATTTCTTCTACATACATTGAGCACTATGTATCAGATGGTATATAACTTTTGTTTAAACCATCAAATGTGATTGTAGAAACTCAGGAAGAAAAAAAAAAGTTTATGAGAAATAAGTGAGAAATCCAGTGGGTGGAGCATCTCAGGACACATATTAAAGGAGGCCAACTCAGTGCTGTGGTCTTTTGACTTTCCCCCTTTCCCTTTCTTCTTCGTGTAGTGCAGCTCTGTGCTGATATATGGAGCAGACATTTTAAGAGCACAAGAATGAAGATAAATGAGAAATCCAGAAGGATGTCTGGTCTCGGAAGGCATTGTGAAGGTGCCATACCAATTTAGTTTACCTAACTCCAGATTTCTTGCTATGAGGAAAATAAAAGCCATTTGATTAAACTTGTATGGGGGAGAAGTGCCCTCCTTACTAAGGTTTCTGATTCAGTGGTTTGGAGTGGGGCCCAGGAACCTGCATCTTTAAGATGAGCTTCAAGGGATTCTCATGCTGGTAATCCAAGGACATCCTGAAGAAACTCTACTTTGGCAAGTATAAATAGGAAACTTAGTGATAACTGGGGCAGAGGGGTAGCAATGCAAGGCGGAAATTTCAGAGGCATATAAAAGCTTACAAATGACTGCTTAGGCTTTACATTATGACCCACCAACACGATCCTTAAATTTCCTCACTTAAGAGACATGACAGGGAAAAGGAAACTGATGTGAAAACTAGAAATTGCTTTTAGCAGATTCAGTCACTTCAATTCTCATTTAGCTTTATTATGAAATTCTATCAAGTAGCTGAAATGAGAGCATTTTCTTCCAGAGAACCATTACTTTATAAAATATTGACTTGGGTGATCTATACCCAGAAATATAAGATCTATTCAATTCTCCTAAGTGCAGTTCAAGCAGTGCCCTTTCTAAGAGGTAATACTAAACGTAATAAATGGATGCTACCCCTGCTTAAATAAATAAATGGTTTCAATTGTCAATATCACTGCAAAAACATTCTAAAATTTTCTTGCTGAGAGTATCTTATTTATAGACATTAGCCCCAGTTCTAATGTTGAACTATGACAGATCCCGTGCTAAAACCAATCCGACATGCAGTAGTGTGTTCTTCCAGGAAGATAGACTTGTGTTATTCTTTTCTTTATGAAATAGGAAGCTCCCCTAATGCATTTAAAATTGGACTTTATTTTTTTTTAATTTTTTTTTAGCGTTTATTTATTTTTGAGACAGAGAGAGACAGAGCATGAACGGGGGAGGGTCAGAGAGAGGGAGACACAGAATCTGAAACAGGCTCCAGGCTCTGAGCTGTCAGCACAGAGCCCGACGCGGGGCTTGAACTCACAGACCATGAGATCATGACCTGAGCCGAAGTCGGCCACTTAACCGACTGAGCCACCCAGGCGCCCCAAAATTGGACTTTATTAACATAGCTTCAGAATTCTTATACTGAAATTTTTGTGAAGTGTATATAGCAAATACAAAATAATTACAGTGAAGTCTTATCTTATGCAGGAGTCAGGCACTTAAGTGTGCTCATAACAGTTTGGTGTAGACATAAATTAACTTTGGGAATTTCTTAAATCATGTATGCAGTGTAACGCCAAAGCGGTTGTCTCTGGTCTCTGATGACATGAATGTTGAAATTCAGAATCCCATTCTCTCATACTTTCAGAGCTAGAAGAGAGGAGCTGAGAAGAACTGACAAGAGCAGGTTGAGTGGCCCATATATGCCAAGGGGAGGGGATTTAGAAGAAAAGAATGAGATGGCGGCCCTCCAGCGTTCAGTCTGGTGGGAAAGACAGACAAGCCAAGAAATCCTTATAGCAAGGTAAGTGTTGTAGGGGAGTTATGGTCAGTCTGGATCACGGACCCATATCAGAGTGAGTTCCGAGCTTTGCTGGAGCTGAGACTGAGGCAGAGAAGGGGAGACCAGCTAGGGAAGACATCTGAGGGGAGGTGCTGGCATGGCAACCACATTTTAGAAGGCGGCATAATCGTAACTGTTTGCTATATCTGTGAAAGCACAAAAGAGGGCGAGGTTGTTCCCCTCCAGAGCACAGTGTGCTTCAGGAGAGGGGCCACACATCCAGGAAGAAGCACATATGATCCGTGGCAAAAAAAGGTTTGGATGCAATGCCAAGGAATTCTAACTTTATTATAAAAATAATAGGTAGTCATTAAAGGATACTAAGCAGAAAAATGAAGTAACTAGATATGCATGTTAGGAAGTTTACTCTGATTGATCAGATTTGGTGTTTATGATCATTTCTGCAAAGCTCTCAATATTAGAAACTTGATCAGGAACTTTACCCTTAATATATCTCCCCAAAATAAAGATGGCTTCCCATGGAACTCTGCATTTTTCTGGCTCTCCTTCCTTGAGCCATTGTAACTCTTGGAACTTTCTCTTTGAATACAAGAAATCAATGGAAAAATAATTTAATAGCAACTATCTATCTACTTCTTTTCATTCATTTATTTCCCACAGCCAGCTTTTAAGTAAATCTCTACAGAGAAAATGCTACCGTGGATTGCCAACGTGTACCCTAAATGCAAAAGATAACTAATGATGAAGGAATGAAAAATAAGCCCAAATCTCTAGTCATTGGAGCAATATTTCTATTATATGACATGATTTTATTAGTCCATACCGAGGAAATGCAGAATCAAAGCCAGTTTATAAAGGAACCAGTTTGAAGGACATGAGTCATGAATAATTATTCCATCTGCCCAGAGACCATACAAAACGATAGCCTGTATGTCCGTATTTGTTTATCATGTAAATGGGTGTCATCTCTAAACTGGACATACTTTGGGATACGATCCAAAATCCGATTCAGAGTTCGAACACACCATCATTTATTTCTCTGTTAATCGGCTATGGAGTGTAGTGCAGTAGTCAAGAGCTAAAGCTAGAGGCTGCAGATTTCAGGTCTGCCTCACTCCAGCTGTGTGATCTTGGGTGCGTTCTTGACTTTTGTTGAGCCTTCATTTCCTCATCCACAAAAAGGGATAATGGTAATGCAATTTACCATTACCAATTACCTTTACAGGGTCATTGTGAGGGTTAAGTTAGTCAATAGATACAGAGTACCTAGAACAATGCCTTTCTTATAATAAACATTATAAATGTATTTATTCTTGTTGTTAGTATTATCTTTTACTTCTGATCTGGACAACTAATACTGTCTACTTTTTTCAAAAACCTAAAAAACTTTTTTAAATTCTGTATTTTTAAATTACAGAAAAATTTTCTATGTATCTATTTGCATAATTATTTTCCTTAAAATCAAACAAGGCAATGCACTTGGACGTAAATATAATAGATTTTGCCAGGACACATCTCAGGAAAAACTAGGAGTTGGCCCTATTCAGTGATCTCTGATGAGATGAGTTTGGAATCAACAATATTTGAAAATAACTACAACATCCTTGGGTGTACATTAAAGCAGATTTTTAATGGAAATAGTTTCCTGGGGACCTATACTGGCAGACAATGATAGCATTTTAGGATTATGGGCACAAGCCCTGAAGTCTGATAGCCAAGTGAACACAAAAGAAAAGAGGAGTTTCTTTTTCTGAATTTTTGTTTTTCTAAGCTACATTAAGGCCATCACCGTATAGGTGGAAAATATTGTCACCTGCTTGACTACAATAGTCTTTTCCTTTCTTGGTGATTATTGAGTATATGTATAATCATGTCTAAAATTTATGTTATGACTATTTCATATAATTATATAAATATTAATAATTACACTAATTTATGTTATGTCTAGACCTCAGTTCCCCTTATTTTTTAACTTGCACAAATTTTTGGTTTTTTATTTATTTTATTTTATTTATTTATTTATTTATTTATTCAATATATGAAATTTATTGTCAAATTGGTTTCCATACAGCACCCAGTGCTCATCCCAAAAGATGCCCTCTTCAATACTCATCACCCACCCTCCCCTCCCTCCCCCATCAACCCTCAGTTTGTTCTCAGTTTTTAAGAGTCTCTTATGCTTTGGCTCTTTCCCACTCTAACCTCTTTTTTTTTTTTTTTCCTTCCCCTCCCCCATGGGTTTCTGTTAAGTTTCTCAGGATCCACATAAGAGTGAAAACATGTGGTATCTGTCTTTCTCTGTATGGCTTATTTCACTTAGCATCACACTCTCCAGTTCCATGCACGTTGCTACAAAGGGCTATATTTCATTCTTTCTCATTGCCACGTAGTACTCCATTGTGTATATAAACCACAATTTCTTTATCCATTCATCAGTTCATGGACACTTAGGCTTTTTCCATCATTTGGCTATTGTTGAGAGTGCTGCTATAAACATTGGGGTACAAGTGCCCCTATGCATCAGTACTGCTGTATCCCTTGGGTAAATTCCTAGCAGTGCTATTGCTGGGTCGTAGGGTAGGTCTATTTTTAATTTTTTGAGGAACCTCCACACTGTTTTCCAGAGTGGCTGCACCAATTTGCATTCCCACCAACAGTGCAAGAGGGTTCCCGTTTCTCCACATCCTCTCCAGCATCTATAGTCTCCTGATTTGTTCATTTTGGCCACTCTGACTGGTGTGAGGTGATATCTGAGTGTGGTTTTGATTTGTATTTCCCTGATGAGAAGTGATGTTGAGCATCTTTTCATGTGCCTGTTGGCCATCTGGATGTCTTCTTTAGAGAAGTGTCTATTCATGTTTTCTGCCCATTTCTTCACTGGATTATTTGTTTTTTGGGTGTAGAGTTTGGTGAGCTCTTTATAGATTTTGGATACTAGCCCTTTTATATTCACTTATTTTTAAACCATATACACTTACACACAGAATTGAACTTTGAACTGCTAGATTTATGTACACGGTAAGCATTCACAAAGACAGAACTTTATTTTTTTTAATATGAAATTTATTGTCAAATTGGTTTCCATACAACACCCAGTGCTCATCCCAACAGGTGCCCTCCTCAATGCCCATCATCCACTTCCCCCTCCCTCTCACCCCCCATCAACCCTCAGTTTATTCTCAGTTTTTAAGAGTCTCTTATAGCTTGGCTCCCTCCCTCTCTAAATTTTTTTTTCCTTCCCCACCCCCATGGTCTTAGGTTTCTCAGGATCCACATAAGAGTGAAAATATATGGTATCTGTCTTTTTCTGCATGACTTATTTCACTTAGCATAACACTATCCAGTTCTATCCATGTTGCTACAAAAAGCCTTATTTCATTCTTCCTCATTGCCAAGTAGTATTCCATTGTGTATGTGAACCACAATTTCTTTATCCATTCATCAGTTGATGGACATTTAGGCTCTTTCCATAATTTAGCTATTGTTGAAAGTGCTGCTATAAACACTGGGGTACAAGTGCTCCTATGCATCAGCACTCCCACAAAGACAGAACTTTAAAAACAATGAGTTCAAATATTTATTAAAGAGCTGTATTAGTTCCCTTATAACAACACTACTGAAAAAACAAATTTGTTCTCTTACAGTTCTGGAGGTCACAGGTCTAAAATCAAGACACGGACCTCCAGTTATGGAATGAGTAAGTCACGGGAACAAAAGGCAGAGCATAAGGAATACCATCAATGATGTTGTATTGGTGGTGTAATGGGACAGATAGCAGCTACACGTTGTGTTGAACATCGCATAGTGTATAAACTTGTCAAATCACTCAGTCATACACCTAAAGCTAATGTAACACTGTGTGTCAATTATACTCAAAAAAATTTTTTTATTAAAGAAAAAAAAGATGGTAATAGTGGGTTTCTTCTAGAGGGTCCAGAAAAGAATCCATTTCTTTGCCTTTTTCAGCTTCTAAAAGCCACTTAACATTCCTTGGTATACGCCTCCTTCCTTGAATCACTCCAACTTCTCACTTCTGTTGTCACATCTCCTACTCCCTTTGATCCACATTTCTCCCTCTTATAAGAACCCTTGTGATTACACAGGGCCCACGCAGATAATCTAGAATAATCCCCCAATCTCAAAATCCTGAACTTAATCACACCTGCAAAGTCCTTGTTACTGTGTAAATATGCACAGGTTCAGGTTCTGGAAATTAGGACACGGACATCTTTAGGGGCACATTATTCAGCCTACCACAAGGTCTTACGTTGTTGAAAATCTCCTGTGTTGCATGAACGTTACTTTAGAGATAACCAATCTGGATATCCCCTGAAGGGTCAAACCCAGGGATATTCAGCAAAAAGTCCTCCTGAACTATCTTATTTCAGGCTGGCAAATCCTGACAGACTCTGAATACATTTTATTGCTCTTATAACTTGTTCGTACTCAGAAAAAGAGCAGCAGACGCTAGAAGGGAGGATCAGTTCTCTTTGAATCCTTTCCTGGTGTTACCATGTGAGAACTGATACACAAATCTGTGTGGCCTGGATCTCTGAGCACAGGATGGCTCAACTGAAATCCTGGAGCAACAGACGTGGGAGAGCAGATCTTGTCCCTTGTTGGTCATTATCTTTCATGGTTCCCCATCTCCTTCTGGACTACATTCAAGGCCTTCTGCACTGCCCACAGGACTTTCCAGATCTGACCCACATTTATCTGTCAACCTCTCCCCGAGCACCCCCTAGTGGTACGTCAGATGCTTAGTACTACCAGAGTCCATTTAAGCTGTCCAGTCAATCCCACGGGCTCGCTGAAACTCTCATGCTTGCACACGCCTTGTTCATTCTGTTCAGCATCTGGCAAATTAACCTGCCTCCAAACAAACTCCTCCTTTAAGGAAATCGTCCTACCTCACGGCCTTACTGAAGAAACATCTCCCTCAGATTATGGGTTCTCCTCTTTACCCTCTTTATAATGTTAGTGATTCTGTAATTATTGTAGTGGGGACAGGTTACACAATTTGTGGGGCTCACTGCACGATGAAAATGTGGCATCCCCCGTTTAAAAATTAAGAATTTCAAGACAGCAGAGCATTAAACCAAGCTTAGGGCACTTCTAAGCTCAGGGCTGTGTGTGACTACCACGGTCGCACATCCATGAAGCCAGCCCTTGACCCTAGTGTGTGTCTGATAAGGACACTGAGGTCAGAAACTCATCTGTAATCTGTAATCCACATGCTTGGTCAGTGCCCCCCACACAAAGGCACACAAAAATAACGGTTGAATAAATGCATAAATGAATGAATAAGCAATATTGAAGATAGTTTTTATTTTACAGAAGATTGTATATATTTGTTTCCTATACAATGGGATGTCAGAGCAAATTGTCACAAACTTGGTGGCTTAAAACAACAGAGATTTACTCTGTCATAGTTCTGGAGGCTATAAGTCTGAAATCAAGGTGTCAGCAGGGCCATGTTCCCTTTGAAGGCTCTAAGGAAGAATCCTTCCTCTTCTCCTCGCTTCTGACAGCTCCAGCAATCCTTGGGGTTCCTTGGTTTATAGCCCCTTCCCTCCACTCTTTGACTCCATCGTCACAAGACCTTCTCCCTTCTGTGTTCATCTCGTGTGTCTTTTTCTCTCCTTAGAAAGACACCAGTCATTGGATTGAGCGCCCACCCTCGTCCACTGTGACCTCACCTTAACTCATTACATCTGCTAAGACCCTATTTCCAAATAAGGTTACCTTCTGAGATTCCAGGTGGATGTGAATTTGAGGGGGAAGACACTATTCAAACCACTACATTTGTTTCTGGGACATTCTTCAGAATGCCTCAAGAATATTTTTTGATGATAACGTCTTTAACAGTTCCTAGGATTTGTAACTTAACTGTATTTGCCAAAGTATAATCTGGAGAACTAAAAGACATTTGGATGTGGTCATATAACCAGTATCAATTATGGTTGAAGCATCCTGGAATGTGAAGGGAGCAAAAAAAAAACCCCAAAAAACAAAAACAAACAACAACAACAAGAATAGGAAAATGCCCAAATTTTCATAAGGAAGATAAGGAGAAATCCAGGAACTTCTAAGTTTCCTGCCAACTCTGTGTCTATGTAAATGGCTGGGAGCTAGTTGATTGGAATTTCCTGTACAGTCCCTGTTCCCTGGGGATGGCTAGGTGGTTAGAATGCCCTTGGGCTCAGCAGTTTGCATGTTGTTTATCAAGGGTTAGGAACGTGTATTACCTTGCATGTGATAAGTAGATAAGATCTGAGAGAAGCCTTTTGAGGGTTTTAATTAAATTCACATTTAGTGGCTTCTTGCTGAATGTTCATGGTTTCATTAATTGTTCAAACTATCACAGAAGCATGAGGGTTTAAGTACCCCCCCCACCTGCTTTATTGGGGTACTAAAAGTTGACCAAAATGTAATATATTTAAAGTGTAGAATGTGATGATTTGATATACATATATATTATACACATATACATATGTACCATAATCAAGCTAGTTAACACATCCATCACATCACGGTTACCTTTTTTTTTTCCCCTTGGGTGGGAATGCTTAAGATCTGCTCCCTTAGCTACTTTCAAATATATAAAACAGTATTGTTAACTCTAGTCACCAGGCCTTACATCAGATGCTCAGAACTTGTTCATCTTCTATAACTGAAAGCTTGTACCCTTTGACCAACATCTCCCACTTCCCCCAACCCCTAGCCCCTGTCAGCCACCATTCCATTCTGTGTTTCTATGAAGTCAACCTGTTTGTTTGCTTAGATTCCACCTGTGAGATCATACAGTCTATGACTATATCTGGCTTATTTCACTTAGCATAATGCCCTCCAGGTTCATCCATGTCGTTGCCAATGGCAGGATTTTCTTTCTTTTTTACGGCAGAATAATAATCCAATATATATATTTACATAATATCATATATAATACAAAAATATATAATATAGTAGGTATATTACAGATGATATATTTATATGATATCTACATTATATAAATATATGTTTTCTTTACCATTCAGTTGTCGATGGACACTTAGATTGCTTCTATATCTTGCCTATTGTGAATAAGGCTACAATGAACATGGAGAACAGATAATCTCTTCTAGATAGTGAATTCATTTCCCTAAGATAAATACCCAGAAGTGGGGAGGGCTGGATCATACTGTAGTTCTATTTTTAATTTTTTTAATGTTTATTTTTTGAGAGAGAGACAGCAAGCACAAGCAAGGGAGGGGCAGAAAGAGAGGGAGACACAGAATCTGAAGCAGGTTCCAGGCTCTGAGCCGTCAGCACAGAGCCCAATCCAATGCAGGGCTCACACCCACAAACTGTGAGATCGTGACCTGAGCTGAAGTCGGATGCTCAACTGACTGAGCCACCCAGGCGCCCCAGTTCTATTTTTAATTTTTGAGGAGCCCCCATCCTGTTTTCCATAATGGCTGCACCAATTTACATTCCCACCAACAGTGCACAAGGGTTCCCTTTTCTCTACACCCTCCCCAACACTTGTTACCTCTTTTCTTTATGATAATAGACATCTTACCAGATGTGAGGTGATACCTGATTTGCATCTCCCTGATGATAAGCGATGTTGAGCATCTTTCACAGAGCTGTTGGCCATTTGTAGGTCTTCTTTGGAAAAATGTCTCTTTGGATTCTTTGCCCATTTTTAAACCAGATTTTTTGGTTTTGCTATTAAGTGTTCCTTGTATATTTTGGAGATTAATCCCTTATTGGATATACAGTTTGCAAATATTTTCTCCCATTCCATAGGCTGCCTTTTCACTTTGCTTCCTTTGCTGTCCAGAAGCACGTTAGGTTTTTTTTTTTTTTTTTTTTTTTTTTTTTTTTTTTTGTTGTTGTTGTTGTTTTTGCTTTTGTTGCCTGTGCTTTTGGTGTCAGATCCAAAAAATCATTACCAAGACCAATGTCAAGGAGCTTTTTCCTCTGTTTCCTCCTAAGAGTGTTAAAGTTTCAGGTCTTACACTTGAGTCTTTAATCCATTCTGAGTTGATGTGTGTGTGTGTGGTGTAAGATAAGCATCCATTTCATTCCTTTCCTGTGGCCATCCAGTTTTCCCAACACCATTTGGTGAAGAGACTTTCCCCATTGAGTAGTTTTGGTGCTTTCCTTGAAAATTCGTTGACCATATGTGTGTGGATTTAAGATTTTCTCAGTGCATTTCCTGCTGAAGAAAGAGGCAAGTGTGATTAGGTAATAAGAAGAATCATGTTTAACACTCATTTGATAGTAAAACAAAGCCAGTAGAGTTTTTCCTGCTCTGCAGGTACTGGGCTAGGCCCCCTGTCTCTCCTGTCTTTAACAGAAGTAGTGGAGATGGAGAGGATTTCCATTTAAAGTGCAGAGGCACCACCTAGAGTGCTTCTGTGGGCTGTCCTGGGCCACTATTGGCACGTTTCCTACTGTTTACCCAGGCTGGCTCCAAACACCTGAATGTTCTCCACGTGCAGTTACCAGACACGGCAACCGTTTTCTGCAGCCTGTGGTTTTCTTGGTAGGGAGCTTATGATTCTCTTCCTCTCCCTCAAGACTCTTTCCCCTGAGTAGGGCTGTAGAGTGAAACCACTTTGCTGGGAAGCAAAGAGGGAAGCAGGCTTACAGCCTAGAACAGCCTCTGGGTTTTGTCTGGGCACGTGGGAAGGCAGAAAACCTCCTGAAAAAGTCCCTGACCCGCTCAAGTGTGGTGGGGACCCCCAGAAGCCTCGCAGATGCACACAAGGGTAGTCACAGCCAACCCAGACCTCCCATTTCCCCATACTTGAGCATCAGCATAATCTTGAAATCATGTCAGAATTTGAGGTGTTGGGAGGGTCTCCAAGACCGTGGCCCAACCCTCCGTGGGGAGAACCCCAGGAATGAGTTTAATTTCCTATCAGCTGGGAGGAAGAGAACCTTAAAATGAAGTCGAATTATAGATAATAATTATTGGACACTGCCTGTCCCAAATGTAGTGGCTAAATGTCCGGAGCCTCTCACGGCCAAGAGGAGTGAACTCTGTTGGCAGCCTGCACCCTGAACATACCCCAAAACATTTTACAGGGGCCCAGAGCTGAGAAGGAGAACAATGTAAGCTCAGGCTTTTCTCCAAGCAAACCCAGAGCATTGCCAGAACAGCCAGCAGCAGATCCAGGTTTTGTGGGGCCTGGAGCTTAGAAATTTGTGGCTGTCTTGGGACGCCGGGGTGACTCAGTTGATTAAGCGTCTGACTTCAACTCAGGTCATGATCTCATGGTCCATAATTTCTAGCCCCATGTTGGGCTCTAGGCTGACAGCTCAGAGCCTGGAGCCTGCTTCAGATTCTGTGTCTCCCTCCTCTCTACCCCTCCCCTGTTCGTGCTCTGTCTCTCTCTGTCTCTCAAAAATGAATAGACGTTAAAAAAATTAAAAAAAAAAAGAAATTTGTGACCATCTTTAAAGGATCAAAAAGTATAAACTACCAGCTATAAAATAAATAGGTCATACAGATGTGATGTACAGCATGGTGACTACAGCTAATATTGCTGTGCTACAAATTTGAAAGTTCCTGAGAAGATCTTAAAAGTTCTCATCACAAGAAAAAACAACTTGTAACTATGTATGATGATGGATGTTACCTAGACTTAGATCACTTAGTGGTGATCATTCCATACTACATACAAGTATCGAATCATTGTATTGTACTCCTGAAACTAATATAATGTTATATGTCAGTTATACCTCAAACAATGAAAAAAAGAACACAAAATTACAAGTATAAAAATAGGAACAAAGCAAATATTTAGAGGCACCTGGGTGCCCCAGTCAGTTGAACGTCAGACTCTTGATTTTGACTCAGGTCTGATCCCAGGGTCGTGGGATTGAGCCCTGCGTCGGGCTCTGTGCTGACAGCGTGGATGGGATTCCCTCTCTCCTTCCTTCTTGGCCCCTCCCCCTTCTCTGTCTCTCAAAAGAAGTAAGTAAACTTTAAAAAAAAGATTCTTTCTCCTTCTGTCCCTCCCCCACTCTAAAATAAAATTTAAAAAAAATTAAAAAGCAAATATTTCAATTAGTTATTTAGAATAAGAAAAGAAACCCCATATTGCTAACTTAAAAAAAAAAAGGTTTATTTATTTTGAGAGAGAGAGAGAATGCATGTGAGGCATGAGTGAGGGAGGGGCAGAGAGAGAGGAAGAGAGAGAATCCCAGGTGGACTCCATGCTGTCAGTGCAGAGACCAACTTGGGGCTCGATCTCACAAACCATGAGATCGTGATCTGAGCTGAAACCAAGAGTCTGACGCTTAACCCGCTGAGCCACCCAGGCGCTCTGACAGTTGTTTCTATTATCGGTGGTTGGAATGTATAAAACATGCAACTTCACAGACATTCTTGCTGTTTTTATTATTGCCACTAGTTTGTGGCAATAATAAACATACATAAGAATTCTGGTAAATTCAAATGTGTGTGTTGCCATCTCATTTTTTAATTTAAAAAGTATACATTTTATTAATGTAGGGAATAGTGAAAAAACAGGATTTTAATTCTTTTCATCTTTGGGACATTAAGAGCAAGTAGCAAATTACTGTCTCCCTTGGGTTTATGCGGAAGAAACAAAGTTGTGTTGGTATCTTTTAAATGTTTTTATGTGAAAAGTGTGTTTTCATGCAACTTTATATGAAAATTTTATAATTTTTCTGGCTTAAACTGCATTGATGTAGGTGGCATAAGGGAGTGTGACTCTGGCTTTTTCTTTTCTTATTTAGGTTTTTGGAAAACCCTCAGCCAGCAACCACTTGGTTTTAAAAACTTTTGATCAAAAAATCAAATCGTATTGTCAGAGAAATTAGCCATTTGTCATTTTTTTAAAAAAATTTTTTAAATTTTTTTTTTTTTGAAGGAGAGAGAGACAGAGCATGAGCAGGGGAGGAGCAGAGAGAGAGAGGGAGACACAGATTTCAAAGCAGGCTCCAGGCCCTGAGCTGTCAGGACAGAGCCCCATGCGGGGCTTGAACCCACGAACCGTGAGATCATGACCTGAGCCGAAGTCGGACGCTCAACCGACTGAGCTGCCCAGGCGCCCCAGCCATTTGTCATTTTTAAGATGAACGACTTGAGTGACAGGAGATTCTTTCGGAAACTCACAGGGGGGCCAAAGTGAGACCTCAGCATCAGGTAAGTGCTCGCCTGCCTGCTGCGGGTACTGACTGGGCTACCCACATCGGCTGGCCGGTCTGGCTTCTTTTTCTTTTCCTTCTCACTCTGGGTTCTGTGTTCTTATCCTACAGGAGGTTTCTTCTTGGGGGATATTCTTGCTCTATTCTGCCAAAAGGAGATCTAAACAAGAGACGTTGGATACTCCTGAGGTTGGATGATGAATGTGTAATGACTAAGACGTGGAGGCTAGAACACAGGCCTGTAGCAAGATTCTTGTTTTGATATCCCATTCACGCAGTTTAATGAGTGCTGTGTGTTTTTAAATTGCGAGCACGTGTCTTGGTTGAACTTGTGTTGAATGTGATGTTTCACTAAATATCCTACTCTCGGGGAGCCTGGCTGGCTCAGTCCGTACAGCATATGAGTCTTGACCTTGGGGTCATGAGTTTAAGGCCCATGTTGGGTGTAGAGCGTGCTTAAAAAATATATACCCTATTCCCAAGTTCTTTTCTAAGGTATGGCATGTTTATAATGAAAATGCTATGCTATCTAGCATATTCCTAACAGAATACTAACCAGGCATTGTTGAAAACTGAATCCTCCATTGAAAATTGTACATGCCAGGGATGCATGTGGGTGGCTGAGTCGGGTAAGCATCCAACTCTTGATTTTCACTCTGGTCGTGAGCTCATGGTCGTGAGAGTGAGCCCCATGTTGGCTTCTACAGTGGGCATAGAGCCTGCTTGTGATTCTCTCTCCTCTCCCTCTGCCTCTCCCCCACTCACAGGTACTTTCTCTCTCTCTGTCTCCCTCTGTTTCTCAAAAAAAAAAAAAAAATTAAAAAAAAAATATATATACGTATATATATGCCTGAAGCTTAGAAGAAACTTCCTGCACACTAGCTGCTGACACTTTACTTTTGAAACTTGGTTTCTCCTCTGTGACTCATCTCCTTCCAGTGCCCAACATCAGAGAACATGCTCACATCACCACGGGACACCTGGTCCCGTACTTCCGTGTCAGGATGCTGGGCGAAGCAGTGGCTAGCCACAGAAGTATCTCCAGCAGCTATTCCTAAACCCGAATGCTGGCAAGAACTGAACTACACACAGGAGAGACTGCAATCACACAAATGTATCCCACTACACCAAACGAAGCGTATTCTGGCTTAACTTCACCTACTGAGTCCCCGAAATCCACGCCTTACGGGAGGGGAAGGTGGCGTGGAGCGACACAGTGATCTTAACCGTTTGTGGTTAAGTCCTCTTACTTTTGCAAATTCCACAAGAACACCCGACCCTGTGAGATCACTGTCAAAGGCTTCATCCATCGGAAAGAGCCAATGCACCTGATAGGGCCTGAAGCTTAAGCTTTCTTACCATCACCGTAAATCTGCTTCTCAGAACAGGAAAGGGACTCAAAGGCTAATGCTGTCCAAAGGTTAATTCTTGTGTAGATGGAGCCACCACTCCTTAATCCAGCAGGGTGCGATGGTTACACGTTTAGTCATCTGAACGCAGAACAAGCTGACTCTGGAAAGTCACTTCTGGACTAACAGTTATTTACCACGCGCCCCCTTGCCTAGGCACCGTGCCGAGCCAGAGAGAGTGGTTCCCTGCTCCTGAAGGCGTCGCTGTTGGTAAAGTGGGTCTCTGTACCCTGCGACATGCACCACATGTGAGAAATGAACAGTTTAATGGCACACTAACGGAGGCAGGGGTTCCTTCAGATTAGAGGGAGTGGTAGGGACAGGGAGGCAGAATGGTGGGGGAAGGTAGGAGGCAGTGATGCCCAAGCAGAGTTTAAGAATAAGGAGGGGCAGGGCACCTGGGTGACTCAGCGCCTGATTCTTGGTTTCAGCTCAGGTCATGAACTCACCGTTCGTGAGTTCGAGTCCTGCGTCCGGCTCTGAGCTGACAATGTGGAACCTGCTTGGGATTCTCTCTCTGTCTCCCTCTGCCCCACCTCTGTCTCCCTCTCTCTCATTCTCAAAATAAATAAATAAAAATTTATAATAATAAAAAAAAAAAGAATAAGGGGGGTTTAGGTGGAGAGGAGGGATAGGAATGCCCTTCTACCCTTTCTCTGGGCTGTGATAGGTCAACTCCTGTAGTGATTTCCTAAAGGCAAATGGACCAACCGGGTGAGTGAAAAGTATCCAGTGGGCAGAAGGAAGATGGACAGTGTGTGCACAGAGGCCTCACTACAGCCAGACAAAGGAAGTGATGAAATCCCTAAGCCCTCCCTTTGGAAATGTCACCAGTCTCTTTGCCCACGAAGCACCCTCTGGTGGAGATACCTTGGAATCCGAACTATAGACATGATCCCTGAAAGTATAGTCTTTGATACCTTGTAATACAAATACACTCAGACTGAGCCTCTGGAAAAAGCCCCAGGCTTTTAACCTGCACTTCTCTAAGCTCTAGCAGCTGTGTGTTTTACTTCGAAATCTTGGAAAAGAGCTAAAGTGCTAACATAGTATGTACTTTATTACGTGTAGGCAGATACAGAAATTAAACATAGGAGACGCAAAAAAAAATGAAAGGAGAAAAATTTAGTATTTCCCCTCCTTACCCACTAGACCATCTCGCATACTCACGTTGCATCATTTTAGAGACCTCTGAACACTGGTGTTGTCAAATTGTGCTTGCTGGATAGCAGTGCGGGGTAATGGTTAAAAATGTAGACTCGGGAGTCAGCCGACCTGGGTACGAAGACTGGCTGCCCCACTTCCTAACTGTGTAACAACTTTAATAGCCTCTTTTAAAGAATATGAATGATAAAAAACCAGTTCTTGGAAAAGTTCATTACTATACAACATTGAAATTAGTGCCTGGCACCTGATAAGCGCTTTGTAAATGTTACTTATTATTTTTCTCAGTGTCACTATTAAAAACACCTTTAAATCTGGGGTGACTGGCTGGCTTAGTTAGTGGTACATGTGACTCTTGATCTCGGGGTCCTGAGTTCGAGCCCCATGTTCGGCATGGACTCTACTTTAAAAAATACTTTTAGATCTTTTTTTTTTTTTTTAAACATTGTCCTTTAAAAATTTAAAAATCCCAGGTGGGAGGAAAAGGCAAGAGAAGTCTGGAAGGACTTCCTGTAAAAGATGTTCCTAGTTAAATTAGAATTTTCAGAGTTTGCAGAGTGAAGATGAAGGCAACAAGAGTCAGCTCAGCCCTTTCTTAGCTGAACTATGTTATTAAAACTTCTTCATAGATGTTGGGCTTTGCTCTTATGTCTACTTGCCGTCTTTTATCCCAACCCCTGTCCAGAACCCCTTTGTTGTTTCCAGGGTTTTTGCCCCCCGCTTACTGTGTAGAGGAATGTTGCTTCATGGCTGATGTTTGCTCACTCTCCCTTATTTGTCCTCGATCAACCCCACAGTCAAAAAGTAAAGCCAGTCCACTTCCCAGCCTCCCCAGCCATCAGGGGTGACCTTGGGACCCCTTTCTGTCCCAGAGGGGTAGTGGAAGTCCATGGGGCAGACACTTCTTTCTCTTTGCTCTGCCCTATTCTTTCTGCCTTGGTTTGCTCACAAAGCCTAAAAGCGTAGTGGCCATATTGACACCTCAAGGATAAAAGGGTCACGCTAAGGCTGAGGAGGAGGCTGGTTTACTGCCGAGTTCCCTGAAGGCTACACAAGCCTTGGACTTCCTTTTACATGAAAAAATACGAATCTCCTCACCCACTGTTGAGCTGCTGTTCCTTGGAGGTTTTGTTAATTGCTGCCAAACACATTCGTGTATCTGGATTGGCCACTTCGTAAGGTCAATAGAGCTGAATGAAGAAAGGCCCGTTGGAGAAGGGTAGGCCCCTGAGGGTGTCCAAACCGTGAGAAACCCAAGAACTTTGCTCAGTTGCAACTACTGTGGTGCTGGTTGTTGCTGCCATCTAGTGGCAACAACTTGGAACTAAAACGCTCACCTGGGCCACAGACTGTTTTTCCACAGATCCTTCTTCTTTCCTTCCATCATTCGTTCATTCATCCATGCACTCACAGACTCACATGTTCATTCTACAGATATTTTATGAGAATGTACTGTATGTGGCGGGTCCTCATAAATACAATAAGGAAATACAATAATGGGGGGAAACCTAGCTCCTTACCCCCCCGCCCCCCTTGAAACTTACACACTGTGGAAAGATAGCCACTAATCAAATCAACATGAAAAATATGACTGGAAGGGGCTCTAAGAGAAGAACATGGTGCTATGAGAATTATTAGTAGGGATTTTCCTTATTGCGGAGATGGATAGGAGGTTAGAGAAGGCTTTCCTGAGGATGTTCTGACTGGCCTTAGGAAGGGAATTTTCTGGGCAGTGAGACCCATCATGAAAGTGAGCTCAGCAAAGAGAGGGAGTGTGTTGAGTACAGAGGAATAAGAGAGGACCATGTGTTTAAGTTATTACTTGGTATTAAGCATTCTAGTGGGTTTTTTTAAATGTTTATTTCTTTTGAAAGAAAGAGAGAGAGTGCAAGTGGGTTAGAGGCAGAGAGGGAATCCCCAGAAGGCTCCAGGCTGTCAGTGCAGAGCCTGACATGGGTCTTGATCTCACAAACCATGAGATCATGACCTGAGCCAAAATCAAGAATAGGATGCTTAACCAACTGAGCCACCCAGGTGCCCTTAGGCATTCTAGTTTTTTGAATTAAGACTATGGTTGTTAATTATAATGATTATCATATAATAATGACCTGATCATAAGCTGAAAAGATACAGGCTAACAGACAACTAGAGAACACTCAACCACCAACAGCGGAACACACATTCTTCTCAAGTGCATGTGGAACATTCTCCAGGATAGACCATATACTATGTCACAAAATAAAGCCTCGATAAATCTAAAAGGCAGGCTTGAAAGTATATATAGTATGTTCTCTGGCCACAATGGAATGCAATTACTAACGAGTTAAAGTGAGAACTTTTTATATTTTAAAATATTGTTGGGGCACCTGGGTGGCTCAGTCAGTTAAGCATCCGACTTTGGCTCAGGTCATGATCTCATGGTTTGTGAGTTTGAGCCACACATCGGGCTTTGTGCTGACAGCTCAGAGCCTGGAGCCTGTTTCAGATTCTGTGTCTCCCCCCCCCCCCTTCTCTGCACCTACCCTGCTCGTGTGTTCTCTCTCTCTCTCTCTGAAAAATAATAAAATTTAAAACTTTTTAAAAATAAAATAAAATAAAAATGTTGTTAAAATTTGCTATTTGGGGGGCACCTGGGTGACTCGAGAGCGTCCAACTCTTGATTCCAGCTCAGATCACGATCCCAGAGTCATGGGACTGAGCCCTGTGTTGAGCTCCATGCTGGGTGTGAAGCCTGCTTAAGATTCTCGCTCTTCATCTGCTCCTCTCCCCAGCTTGTGCTTTCTCTCTCTCTCTCTCTCTCTCTCTCAAAGAAAAAAAACTTGCTATTTTTGAATTTTTACAATTTTAAACATTACAAAGTCTCAAGCTCTGGGTATCATAATATAAATTATTCAAATCCCATTCCCCTAATGGAACATTCAATTATGGCATAATGTACTTTGTAATGTGACCGTGTAACTCTTTATAGAATAAAGCAAAGCTTATGAAAAAATTCCTTACCATCTTGGGGCTTTATTTCAAATGCCCTGACATAAAATAAAGGGAGTAAAAATAATAGTACGTTACCAGTGAAATAAACAAAGGTGTGCAGTCCACTCAGGAAGCTGTGAGACCAGGTCTAGGGCACTGTCACTGACACCGAGAGTAGGGGATTCTTTGGGGGAACTGTGTGGCAGGTAAAGTCCATTCAAAATGGAGGTGGCTTTGTTGTGAGTGCTGAGGGCAAGGGGAGGCATAAGTAAAAGCAAAGTCTCAGGTTTGTGACATGAGCAACTAGAGAGACTGGCAGGGGCATTTCATGAGCTAAAGAGGAGTGGGGGGAACACAGGCTGAGTTCAATTTTGGAAGTGTTGAATGTGAAGTGTCTGGGAAACATCAAATATGGTGGCAGGGGGGCCGATGAGAGGAGGTAGACAGGTGTACCCATGGGAAGAAGCATTCAGTGAGGTAGGAGGAAAAGCAGTAGAACGTGTTCTTCAAAATGAAAGACAGGGATGGCTTCCTCTCTCCTCCATGCTCACAAAACACTTGAAACTGCAACCCCAATAGCACCTAAGTAATGGCATCAGAGGTATTTGGGAGTGTACGTATGACTCAGAATAGAGATCCGTGGAGGGAGGTTAGCAAACAGTTGTTCAAAAATTGCAGAAGTGATGCTAAAATGAATGAACAAATGATGAGGCACCTAGGGGAAGGGAAAGGCATTCCAGGTGCAGCCAGCGAAGTGGAGGACAGAAGGAAGAGAAAAATAAGAACGTGAAAAAAATTATTCCTCTTTATTTCTAGACTCCAGGGTCTATCAAGCCATGGAGGAAAGCTCTTGTGTATACGGCCAGCCCAACACCATTTGGAACCTCCCTCCTACATGAAAACTGACAGCCCTTAAACAACCGAATGCAGCCTCTCTTATAAGAAGCTGGTGGGATAGTCCTTTGGTCTTCTACGTGTTGGCATCTCATCAATAAGAGGCGGTAACAAACTCATCTCCAGCTGGGGTCTCTCGGACAACAACTCTAATGGATATTTTTAATTCATATGGAAATCAATAATTCTGGCCACTTCAGGAAAAGCAGTTTGTGATACAGTTTGCCTCCTCTCTCTCTCTCCTTTTCTCTCCAGTTAATTTCCGTGACCTACTTCTCCTTTACTAAGTAGTTATCTTCTTCTGCATTTGAACCCACGGGTTGTCTAAAAGCTTGTTTACTATCGTCACTGCTGGTTGCTTTTGCTTTGTTGTCATTTTAATGAGTTCACAGGGTAGAAGTGGTGGGGAAAGTGAGGTCATGTGCTTCAGGGAAGGTGGATCAAGGTGGCCATGCACAAGTGGGGCTCATTTGTAAAACTTTTTTAAAGGACCATTTCTAACTCTCAAATATTTAGTTTTCAAATCTACCCCCCAATATTTTGTTTACTTCAGATTAAAAGTAGGATATATCTGGGTCAAGTCTGCACTACATTATCTTAATTATTGTTGCAAGGTGTTAGACTGACTTTGGAACAGAAGGAAAACCTAGAGGAAAAAACGCTTTCCAAGATATGACTTTTATCACCTCCCACTACAAATAAAATGAAAGGGAGTTTCCATTTGTATGGAACCCAGAAAACAATGTTTTTGCTGCCTTGGGGATCTTCTAAAGATTTTTATAAGATATAAAGATAACATTTGTTCATCGTATACAATTTGTAACTGGAGAAAAATGTACAAAAGAAAATGGAATCACTTATAATTATATCACATTTAGGGAATCACCGTTCATATTTTAGAGCCTGCCCTAATAAACTTTTTAAAATACATAAATAATATCATCTAAGGCATAATCGTATATTTTCAATTTAACACTGCAAAAGGAGTAACTTCCCATGTCATTAATATTTCTTATAATCATGACCATTGTTTAATATTTCCATCTAAAGGATGTAATCATAATCCATTTAACCTTTCATCTGTACATTGAAGTAAAACAGTAAGGAGTCTTAGTTTATAATTCTTTGAATTTCTAATCATTCTACATTTATGGAATGGATTACTGCTTGAATGGGTACAAACATGTTCAAGTCTCTTAGTGATCAATCATTCTCTTAATTACTATAGCATTTGCCAAGAAATGACTGTGACCAGGAACTATATAAAATACTGGGGATATAGCAGTAATTTTCCAGCATTTCTGGCATGCCCTGGACATAGGCTAAGCCAATTCCGGTGAGCAGAGAAAGCCATTAGACAGACACCTAAGTGCTTTTAGTTAGAAGCCATCGGATTGACATATACAGGAATGGAGAGTCCCAAGGGTATATGGGGCACCAAAGAGTCTTCTACTCTATCCCACTTAATTTTTTTTCTCCATGGAATCTGAATTTTAAACATAAAGACAAAACTGACAACAACAACTCTGATCGATACTGAATAGGTGTCAAGAAACAAGAAACTGTTTTAGTCATAGCCTGGTGCCTCCCATACAGAGAGACCTGAGTTGGAAGTCTTAATGAATGTTAACCTCTCTGGGTCCCAACATCTTGGTATAGAATGGTCGGAGGTAAGTAGAATGAATAGGGCTTCTTTACAACTCTTATTTTTCACTATTTGAATTTAGGTGTAGGGGAATTACTCTTTGTCCTCATTAGCTATATCAAAGCATTTCAAGGGGCTATTAATCTACTACCTAACCAGTTCAACTTATTCCATATATCTCTTTTGAGTATCTACTCTTTACTAGCCACTGTTCAAAGCGTTTTATATATATCTATAATCATAGCAATCATCTGAGAAAGTTAACATAAATCCCAGTTCATAGGTGCAGCTTCTGGTTCTGAGAGGTGATATGATTTACTCAGATACTTCTGACTTCCAAACACTGTTGTTGTTTTTTTTTTTATACTGCAGGATAGTGAGTTGGTGACGACTATCTTAAGGAAAAGGAATGAGGAAGCTATAGTTGACTCCTCTCAGCAAATACCGTGGTCACTGACACTGACCTGAGAGCAGCATGAGACTATGGAAACTGTGCCTTTCTCCAAATGCAGCCCATCATTCCAAGTGCACTTCTCTCTTTGGATTCGTGAGCATAACTGAAGAGAGTACACGAGCGTTCTAGCGGATATCGACTAATTTTAAGTTTTCGAGCCCAGAGAATTCCTTGTTTTAACTAATCTCCCGTTAAACCGAAGCAAGGCATGGTCAACCACAACAAAGATGGCGGCAGCAACGTCTCCACGGCAACAGCGACGCATTTGTCCGCAAGCGCATCAACCTTTTGTTCCGGCCTGCCATTTTTACGTCACTTCCGGCTCCGGCGGGCGGTGTGCGCGCAGCTCTTCCTGTCGCTGCTGCGGTGGAGATCCCCGTCCTGGTGAGTGGAGTCTGAGTGAGTCTCGCGGAGGGACTCGGAGAGAATGGGGCACCAGCAACATGGAAAGGGAAGGTGGGAAGAACGCGGCTGTTGTCGCAGTTGTGACTGAGCCTCGGTTTACCCAGCGATACAGGGAATATCTCGAGAAGCAGAAACTCTTGGATAGACAGCACCGTGTGGCAAAGATGCCGGATGGCACCGTGGCGCTACCCGTGCTGGGCGAGGCTCTCCGTGAACAGCACCTGCGGGAGCTGAGGAATTGTGTGGCCCCAGGCAGCACCTGTATAGTAACCCAGCTCCTGGATCCTGTTCCCTCCAAGAAGGCTCAGAGTTGTGCACCTGCCCAAAGGCTGTGTCTTGAAGTGAGTCGCTGGGTAGAGGGCCGGGGAGTGACGTGGTCAGCTGAGTTGGAGGCTGATTTGCCCCGATCTTGGCAGCGACATGGTAACCTCTTGTTGCTGAGTGAAGACTGTTTCCAAGCCAAGCAGTGGAAAAATCTGGAACCAGAACTCTGGGAGACTGTTGCGTCGGCCCTTGGCGTCCGTCGTGTGGCCAAACGAGGGCGGGTATCACCAGACGGCACTCGAACACCAGCCGTGACTCTGCTGCTGGGCGACCATGGCTGGGTAGAGCATGTCGATAATGGGATCCGATATAAGTTTGACGTGACCCAGTGCATGTTCTCCTTCGGAAACATCACCGAGAAGCTTCGAGTGGCATCGCTGCCCTGTGCCAGAGAGGTGCTGGTGGATCTCTACGCAGGGATTGGCTATTTTACGTTGCCCTTCCTGGTCCATGCTGGTGCCGCCTTCGTCCACGCCTGTGAGTGGAACCCCCATGCTGTAGTTGCCCTGAGAACTAATCTTGAGATCAATGGAGTGGCACATCGGTGCCAAATACACTTTGGGGATAACAGAAAACTGAAGCTCTCAAACATTGCAGACAGGGTGAACCTGGGGCTGATTCCCAGCTCTGAAGAAGGCTGGCCCATTGCCTGCCAGGTGCTAAAACAGGATGCTGGGGGCATTTTGCATATCCACCAAAATGTGGAATCTTTCCCAGGGAAGAATCTCCAGCCTCTTGGAAGCAGTGAAATGGAGAAGGAGCATTGGCCTTATCCTCAGCAAATTATCACCAACCAAGGGACAAATGGAGCTACCGGGGATTCTAAGAGAAAGACACTGCCAGCAGCCACCAAACCAGAGTGGCAGAGGTGGGCAGAATCTGCAGAAACTCGTATTGCCACCCTTCTGCAGCAGGTGCACGGGAAACCATGGAAGACACAAATCCTGCACATCCAACCAGTGAAATCCTACGCTCCCCATGTGGACCACATAGTCTTGGATCTGGAATGCCGCCCCTGCCCTCTAGTTGGCTAGAGAAGGTGGATCCTGAGACCCAAGGATCTACATGCGAGTGAACCTTAATACGTAAGTTTAGGCTGGGTTCTCACTCCTCTTTTCTCCTGGCAACCTATTTTAATATTTTGTGGCCCTGAATGCAGGCTCTAGACCAATCCGAGTCATTGCATTTGTCTTCTGTTAACACATTGAGAATGAACTACATATCTGGGAGAAGCAGTATGGCTCATTAAAATGAGGCCGGGGCGTTTCTGACTTCTGACTTCAGTTCTGTCTTACCTTGGGTGGGTGATTCCAATATTCTTTTGGCCTTGAATTTCCTCACTTGCAAAATGAGGATTTCTTTGAATGGTCTCACATGGCTGTTATCTAATAAGCAGTTGTTATCTAATAAGCCTTGGTTATTTTAGAGTGAAAGACACAGTGCTGTTTCCAAAATCACTCCGGCTACAGTATGGAAAATCAGCCAGAGTGGGGCCAGGATGGAAGCAGGCAGACCGGTGATGAGATTTCTGTGGTTGTCCAGGCAGGAGATGGTGGTGGCCTGGACTAGGGTGGTGGCAGTGGGAAGTGGATGGATTTGAGATATAAAATTGATGAGACTAAGCAATAGAGTCCAAATCAAAGCAATCAAACGGTGCAGCTTTGTTATTAAGACTGAATTAGGGAAGGAAAAGGATAAGAATTACTGTAGCGTATTAACTTCATTCCCTTGCTTTAGCGTTGCTAAATGAGTGTTGGGGAGGATGTCTTATGTATCAGGTTTGTTGTTGTAGAAAAGAGGTTAAGAATGACTGCTTTAAATTATAGGGAAACTAGCTTTCCAGCTTTAAGCTTGTACAAAAAGCTAGCTATTTTATTCGAGGGAGGGAGGGAGGGAGGGAGGGAGAGAGAGAGAGAAAATCCTAAGCAGATTGCATGCTCAGCACGGACTCCAGCGCGGGGCTCGATCTCACAACCCTGAGAGAGAGAGAGAGAGAGAGAGAGAGAGAGAGAGAGAGAGAAAATCCTAAGCAGATTGCATGCTCAGCACAGACTCCAGCGCGGGGCTCGATCTCACAACCCTGGGAGTTGGACAATCAACCTACTGAGCCACCCAGGTGCTCCTAAGTTGGCTGTTTTTAAAGTTCAAATTAAAATCTTAGATTTTAAAAGGCCTCAGATTCCCTTTTCATGTTCCTTCTCAGGTGGACATCAGGGCCAACGTGAGGAGCTCTAGGGAGTGAGAGATATTCTGCAGGGTTTCTCAAGCGTCACTTTGTTTTGTAACTGCCAGCACCATTGTGTGCCCCTGGAATGACTGATCGCAGAGAAGCACTGGTTACCTTTGGAATGACTAATAGTTGAGAATCGCTTTTCGGAGCTGTGTTTTCGTGCACTTCGAAGCCATCTGGGCTTGTTTGCCTGATGAAGGACGCACAGGGAAGTTGTGCTTTCTCAGGATTATGACTGTGTCTGGCATTCAGCTTGTTGGGCTCGAGCTGGGGCTGCTCGTCCTTCTCGGGACAGCGTCAGTAAGGACAGGATTGGTGCTGTTTATGCTTCCACGCAAATTAAGTGCCTGCTGTCTATATGAGCTGCAGATGCATTCGATACAGACCCTGTCTCTGAGGCATTCACAACCTAGCAGCAGAGATAACACAAAAACTCAGAGCTGGAATACAGTAGGTACCGTAAGAGTGATAGCACCATGTAGAAGTGCAAAGGTGAAGAAAAGTTTTCAGAATGGGGAAGCCTTCAGAGGGGTAGTGTTTGACCCGGCTCTTAAAAACTGGGTAAGATTTTGTTAGTGAGTCAGGCTGGAAACAGATGCTAGCGGAAGAAAATAGTGCAGAGAGTTGGCTCAGAAGATGTTTGGAGCACCGTCACTAGAGCAGTCTGGAACAGAAGAAGCAGCGAGAGATATGTTGAAGATGGAGGTCGTTGTAAGGATTAAAAAGAACAGTGTCCGGTACCCAGTAAGCCCCCAGGAAGTGGTAGCCGTTGTGGGATCCCACCGCAGAAGGGGGCCTGACTGGTCCGTTACCATCCTGCCGAGTGGCCTGTGTTTGCCTGAGTCCTCTCCTCTTCCCCATATTGGTTTCTGACACGCGTGCCTGCAGCTTTTGTGCCTCCGGCTAAAAATGCCACGCTGGGACTGGAGGCAGCGTGGGGAGGAAGGAAGGCAGGGGAGAAACAGGGAGGACGGGGGGTCAGGGAGCCACGTGGCTAGGGGCTGAGGAGTTACCTTTCTGACCCAAGCTATGGATGGGCCGCTGACCTCAGATACACCTGACTGGTCTCGTTCGACCTGTTACGTACACATCAGGCCTTGAGTGTTCAGTGGTCAAAGAAGATTGGCATGGATTCTGCCTTCATGGAATTGAGGTTCCACTCATACACTTTCTGGCCTCCCTTCTTTCTCTGTGACCTGAGGCAGTCTCTCAAGATTTAGTGTCCTGTCTGTACATACGGGTTAACAAGTGTACGTAGCCCGAAGCATACTTGTTAGGGTTAAGCGAGTTAACGGGCCTGAACCGTCAACACCGTCACTGGCACGTAGTGAATACTTCGGTCTTCGTGTAAGGTGAACTGCCCGGTTCCTACTTTGGGTGTGAGGAATAGCTGTACATTTGCTTTAGTTAAAGTAGAAGGTCCTTGTTTTGAAAAGCCATTCACTGATTGATTGGGATGTACCGCGTACTCTCGCTGTCAGGCACTGTGCTGAGGGCCAGAGACACAGAGGTGAGTAAAGCTGAGTCCTGGGGGGCATGTGACTCTTGATCTCTGGGTTGTAAGTTCAAGCCCCATGTGAGGTGGGGCAAGTACTCAAAATCTTTAAAAAAATAAATAAATAAATAAAAAGCCGAGTCCTGCCCAAAATGGGAGGGATCACTTCTGGTGACGGGGACACAGAGGAAACAATGTTAATACTGGGCACTAAGTGCTGAGACAGAAACAGACGGGTGTTCACGGGCACACACAGTGGAGGCAGCCGTCCACGTTCGGGGGTGTGGGTTAGGGGAAGTGGAGAGTGTGGCTGGGAAGGTGGGAGCAGGGACGCTTCACTTGAGACTTAAAGAATGAGCCGGAGGGGCGCCCGGGTGGCTCAGTCAGTTAAGTAGCCAGCTGTCTTGGTTTCGGCTCAGGTCATGGTCTCCCAGTTTCATGGGTTCAAACCCCGAGTTGGGTTACTGTGCACTGACCGCACAGAGCCTGCTGGGATTCTCCCTCTCTCTCTGCCCCTCCCCTGCTCCCGCTCTCTCTGTCTCTCTCAAAATAGATAAATAAACTTGAAAAAAAAAAAAAAAAGAATGAGCTGGAGTTATGTGTGAATGGAAGAAAGTAAGGGTCCCCTAAGCCTTTTCTCCACCTTGAGTGTGTCCGTTTACGTTACAGTCTTCTCCGAGCACTTGCTGGATTGGCCTGGTCAGAAAGAGGCACCTAATGGAACCAAGGAAAAAAGACTGAAAGGATCAGGAGGCTCATGGAGGCTTGGTCACCTCAGTCCGGGAACGTTTAAAAGTGCTGAAGCTTCCTCCGTGAGCATCAGTATTAGTTGTCACTTAGTGCACCACTTGATGGAGAGGTTGTGATTAAAAAAACAGTGACGATAACTTTTTTAAACTCCCTCAACTATGAGTTGCTTTATTCATTAACTTCATGATTTTAATAAGTGATGCGCATCTCTTGGGAGTATAATGCATGCATGTTAAATATAAAAACATAGAAATTTGAAATGATGAGAAACACATAAATAGCATTTTGAATTCACTTTCTCCCACCCTGGACACGTGTCAATATATGTCATTCTGAACAGCCTCGGGGTGCGGCCACTTCACACTGGGCAAGCCGTGACACTCGTCATTTTCTTGGGCTTTGGTAGCGTCCTCTTGTGCGCACTGATCATTACTCAGCTGACGCTTCAGGGGATGGTCGGCAGATCTCGGGACTTCTCCGTGGCCCTCTCCCGTTTGGCATTCCAACCTCTAAACTCGTTGACTGGGCTCCTGGGACTCCCAGTACCATCTCCACCTCAGGGAGTCGGCTGGGCTCCACCCCGCTTCCCCCTCTCCTGCCACAGCCGGGGAACTTTCTCCAGGCAATAGGCTGGAGCGATTAAACCATTAAATGGCTCGCCTTGTTTTTGTCTCCCATGGATCATTGTCCTTCATTGCCTTGAGGATAGTTGTTTCTTACATTTTGTGTAGCTTTTTTTTTTTTTTAACTCTTTAGAAGTTTATAATAGTGTATAAATTTACTAGTTTTCACAATCACTGAAGAAACTCACGTTAGCAATAATAAATACAGATCAATACTTAAGCTGACACAAAACTTCAACATACAAAGTTCATAAGAATTTCTTACCACAGTTGTGTTAGGATCCCTACCTATATTATAAACTGAATGTAAAACTATTAACACTAAGTACAGGGGAAATTTTCTGATGAGATCTGAGACTGCCTGCAAGATTACTTGATCAACAATCACATAATTTCAGAGAGGGCCCAAACTGTCAGAATAGGTATTTGCTTCTGGCTTTTTGAAGGTGAAGGTTGAATCAAAGGCAAATAGAAAATAACGAATATGAGGCTACAACTGCAGTTTGGAACATACCACACACACGCACACGCACGTATCCACCACACTTATGTACCCTGTCGTCTCCTGGATGGAGTGGCCCATGCGACGAAGCTCTCTGTACGCTATTAGGTAGGTATTTATAGATGGACAGACAAGACGGTCCTAGTTTCCTTTTTTAGTAATTGAATTTTGTTTTTTTAAATGAAAGCTATATGTATGCATAGTTTCATAACTCAAGCGAAGGTCAGCAAAACTTGATGAGTAAACCTGCAGCTGCACAACACCAAACAAAGCAACTGGCTCCGTCCTACACGGCTCCTTTTCTCTTGTTTTTGTGTCTTCTGTCAACAATTTCAGCTGGGCCCATGTGCCAAAGGGGATGCAGGATCTCAGCAACATGTACCAGCAGGAGCCATGAGAGTACGTATGGAACTGAGCCCTGAGACTGCTGGGTGAGGAGCAGTTTGCGTTCATGTAGGACTCCACTCCCCCATCATTATAGTCTGAGGAGACCTAGGCCATGGGAACATTTCGAGGAACACCCTACTAACCTACTATACTTACGGCATCATACTCATTAGGCCAGAGACACAACGAGCTAGTATATTGTACTCCGAATAATCACTAATACCATCCAGCAACCTGTTCCTTCAGTGAAATTTTTAGGGCTACTGGTCTGCTTGAATGCCAAGATTGCTCCTTCACGGTAAAGAACAGATTTTTCCATCTCACCCACTCATCAGTGTTCCTCTGTCAAGGAAGCACGCCAACCTCTGTATGCTCCTTTGTGGGAATTCGGGACTTGGGAATACTGCTCTGACTCCTCTCCTGGGTGATATAGAAGGCCGCCAGTTTCCAGTGGGATCCACAGCACATAAAGTCTCTGTAGCAGGTACAGGTTGCGGTGTAATTAGCTTTGTTTCATGGACCATTCAACCCAGGAGATTCTATGGTACAAGAGTATCTGTGATAAGCAAAGCAGCCATGGAAGTTTAGGACAAGCTCCAATGGGAAAATCACAAGGTAGTCTCAAGTGGATGTCTGTAGCAAGGCCAGATGGTATGCAGCAGAGAGCCAGGCGTCATCCAAAAATGGCTCCTGGCATGCTAATGGGCGTTGGTAGAATCTGAGCATCTTCTGGGACTTCGGGTAACCATGTAGCCAGAGTTGCCCATCATGAGCTGAGTTTTGTCAGACCCTTCAAGTCAAACCATCATAAGGTGGAAGTGGTACATCTGGGATGGATGGCGAGAGCCAGAGGAAACGAATAGGTGCACAGGTAGGTGCCCCAGACTCCTGTGTCATGTTTATAATTCTTGCATCAATGCCCTTCCCTCGGCCCACAATCATGGCCACTTGAGAAGCCCTTCTGTCTTGCTGATAAAGGATGCAAATGCAGAGCTAAGTTCATTGATGGGTTTTCTTGGAATACGGGTTCAAGACCAAAATAAACTGCTGCTACCCTACAGCCCTACTCAGGAGTGGTCTTAAAAGACAGCAGGGAAGGGTATCTTCCCACAAGGCAGCACTGGGGGCAATATTCCTGGTCATCCACCTCGTATGGAAAGAGAAGTTGCCTGAAGTAAGAATATACCTTCATGGCAAGTGGCAGGTGGGTTAGCAAATTGATCAGGGGCCTGGAGTGGGAAAGATTAGTTCAGGGACAATGAAGCCTGGAGAAGAGGTGGTGGGGAATCTATGGGATTGGATACATGAGTAAAGAGCTTTGTGTTGCGTAGTAAGTGCCTACCGGAGACGTGCACATCAAAGAGGAACTCAACAAGTAAACAAAAGACTTGGCTGGTTAATTTTAGCAGCGGTAGTCATAAGCTACCCCAGTAGCATAAAGAGCTTATGAATAACATGTTGCAGGGATGCAGGTTAGCAAGTTGCCAACAGCATGGCTTCTACTCACCAAAGAGCCTAGTATTCAGCGCTGAGCCCTTGGTTCAACACCATCCCTCAAGGAAACCAAGCAGCTAATTGGTAGTAAGTGGGTTACATTGGGCTTCTGTCATGGAAGGGCATTGATTCACCTTGACTAGAATCTTCTACGTGCATCCATGAGTTTACCTTTCCTGCCCACAAGATGTTGGCCAGTGCTGCTATCCAAAGGTTTACAGTGTTCGATCCATCAATATGTCTCCTGCATAATATTGCTTCTGAACAGCAAAGGAAGTGTTTGAGTGGGCACATGACCAGGTGATTCACTGATCCTATCACATACTATACAACCAGGAAAATGCTGGCCTGGTGGAGTGGTGGAAAAACCTTTTGAAACCAAATCAAAGCTTGAAGATAATGCCCTATGAATGGGATCCCATTCACCAGGATGCAGTATACACTCTAAATCCATACCTATTACATAATGAGTGCCATGTCCCATTTAGATAGAAAATCCACAGCTAGGAATTAAAGGGTAGAAATAGGAGAATTTCCACTGTGGCAGGCTAAACAGTGTCCCCCAAATATGTCCATGTCCTAATACCCAGAACCAGTAAATATATTATCTTAACATGATAAAAGGGACTTTACAGGTGTGATTAAGTTAATCTCAAGATGAGGAAAGTATCCTGGTTTATCCATGTTGGCCTGATATAATCTCAGGGGCTCTTATAAGAGGGAGGCAATACAAGTAGGACGTAGAACGTGTGATGACAAAAGCAGGACAGAGTAACATAAGGAAGAGGCCATGAGCCAAGGAATGTTGGAGGCCTCTGGAAACTGAAAAAGGCAGGGAAATGGATTCTCCCCCAGAATGCTTCAGGAGGAACAGAGTGGTTGATACCTTGATTCTAGACTTCTGACCTCTGTAACTATGAGAGAAGAAATTTATGTTGCTGTAAATCACTAAGTTTGTGGTAATTTGTTATAGCAGCAATAGGAAGTTAATACACCCACTTACTGTCCCCACTGCCCCCCGTCTCCCCCCCGGGAGTTCATGCCTCCCGTCTCCACAACTTAGTGAGACTAGAGGGCTGATCCCTAATTGGGAAGCTCTTTCATCAGGAGATACAATAACAGACCCTTTACACTTTAACCTACTGAGATTTCCCAGGCATGTCAGGTTCCTTGTGCTAAGAGACCAGCAGGCAAGCAAGGAAGGGTCACCACTCCGGTTGGGGATAAGTGAATCTGATCATCAGGAGGAAGGAGGGTTATTGTCACACAGTGAGGGCAGGGAAGAGTATATTTCACGCTTACTCCACCCACTAGGGCATCTCTTGATACTTCCCTACCCAGTATCAAGAGTAAAATGAGTGGCTTCCAAAATGACACAGTAAGGACCTCCGAAAACTGGCTTCTCCATAAAATTAATGAGAAGACTGGCGCAAATTGTCAAAATCAACTTTTCTTTTTAGAACTTTAGAAACTAAAAGCTTGCAGCAATCTGAAGATCATTTATTTTTAAAATTGAGAAATTTTGATTAAAAAGGGAAGCTCTGGCATTCTAAAGTGTCCAATTCCCACTCCCTCCCTCCACCCCCCCCACCCCACCCCCACTAATACAAGTTAAATTGTTCTTAACTGTAGGGAGGATGTTTCCAGTGTGATTCCCCGTGAAGTGATGTGCAGCCTTTGTTAGACACCTTATATTGCCGGGTTTTTATCCTTTCCCACTGCACTGTAGTATCAGTTTTATCATAAATCAGGTGACTGTACATGTGGGGATCGTTACCAGACTTTTTTGTTCCATGTTCAGTTACTCTATCCAAGCACCAATACTATCTTGTTTAATTTGCTATAGCTTTACAATAGGTCCTGATATCTGATCTAGTAAGTCCTTCAACTTTGTTCTTTAAGATTGCCGTAGTTATTCTTTTTTTTTTTTTTTTTAATTTTTTAATGTTTATTTTTGAAAGAGAGAGAGAGTGAGAGAGAGACAGCGCAAACAGAGGAGGGGCAGAGAGAGAGGGAGACACAGAATCCGAAGCAGGCTCCAGACTCTGAGCTGTCAACACAGAGCCCAATGCGGGGCTCGAACCCATGAACTGTGTGAGATCATGACCTGAGCCGAAGTCGGACGCTTAGCCGACTGAGCCACCCAGGCGCCCCAAGATTTTGCCGTAGTTATTCTTGACCTTTTGCATCTTCTTAGGAATTTTAAATCAGCTTGTCAATTTTTGGGAGAAAGAACCTGTTGAGATTTTTTGTTGGGATCACATTGAACTACAGGGTAAAATTGACATCTTTATAATATTGAATCTTCCAGTTTTAAGCTTTTATTCTACTCAGTGAGGTGGAGCTCTGTGAAATGAGAAGTGATTATTGATTATTAGAAACCCGAACTATAGAAACCTGTCTAGGATAAAGGGTCCTATCCTTCCCGTCTGTCAGTGGGGTACTATATCCATCTTCTTTGGGCTTCCTGCCTTGGCAAATGTTTTTAACTTCGTATTCCTTGTCCTCTGCCTTTCAGCAGTATCTCGGCCCTCATTATTCTGGACCATCACTTAACATACTTAACATATTTGAACGTATTATCTATTTATATTTTATTTATATTCTACTGTATGAATAATTAGCATGTATAGCAATCCAAACTCCTGAGCCATACACGGAACCATTGCAAAGTGTTGCGTGTAGTATCATAAGGGTTCCAGTGAGTAGATCTTGTTCAGCATACTAATTCTTATTACATACTGCATATCATACTGAGTACTTAAAATATATTAATTGGTATCACTGGCATGAAAAATGACTTGCAGAGGAGCAGATCATAAGTCTCTGCAATCAGAAAAATATGAGTTAGAAACCTGGCTCTGCCACTGTTATTGTCTGTGTCTTTCAGTAGGTTTGTTAAGATTAACTGGATAACGCATGCCGTGTATTTCGTATCTTATTTGGCAATATTAACCGCTTTTTTCTTTTTCCCAGGTGAGGATACTGATGATTAGAGAGTTTAAGTTCTCTGTCTAGAGTGAGAGGCAGAAGCGGGCCAACTTCCTGCCAAATGCATAGAAAGTGCTCGGCAAATGTCTGTCACAGGAATGAACGAGCTGAGGGAGTCAGTATATCCTCAACAGTGATTGCAAATGCCACCATATTCTCTGTTGTTTCCTTTGTTAACTAAACAACAGACTTTTCCTATTCACTTGGCGTTTACAAAACCGGAAAACTCAAATAGTAGCTGAATGTTGATGGGCATATCTGAAATTTACTTGAATGAAATGAGAAAAACTGTAATTTGGGATCAGAAGCCTTTTTTTTTTTTTAAAGTAATTCCAAAGGTCTGAGAAAAAGTTATGGGGCGTATCTATCCCTTTCTGGACTATCAACTCCTCCCCTTCCCCCCAGCATCCCCATCATCCGTTTGAAGTAAATACATAATACATTGGTGGGTAGAGGCGGGGTGGGTAGTTCTAAGTGCTGGCTTCTTTCTGCTTTCTCCCGCTAAGGAAGCTGTTGGCACTGGCTGGTACAGCTGGGGTAAGACACAGGGTCCCATAAGCTCGGCTAATTGCATCTCACTCTTGGAACTTGAAATTGTGAAGAATAATGAAAATAACCCTCTAAGAATCTCCCTTTTTGCTTCAGATAGCCCAGAATCAGTTCCTGTTGCTTAGAACAGAGACCTGGCAAGTGCAAAGGTCAACAGAAAAGTCAAACAAGTTTTTACACGTTCTGTTTCCAAAGGCTTTTTAGAACTAAAGGGCATTCAACCATTAAAGCCAAATGAAGTTATTTTTAAGCTGGTAATATTTTAAACAGGCAACTTATGTATATAGAGTGTGTCTGTGTGAATGCACACACACCCTCCACACTGCTCTGAGCGGATTCAATATAAACATATACCTGAATTGTGCAACTTTCAAGTCAATGTAGAAACCAAGCAAAGATTAAATTCAGTGAATTGCAGCTATTTCTTTGAAAGCTTATTTAATTTTTTTTTTCACAGTGGGTGCTATGGAGGGATTATGCTTATTAGGAATTTAGCTTCTGTTTGGATGATGACTAACACATACATTTCCCGATACAAAGCTGAGAAAACCTCTTGCAAAGCTAAGCAAACATAACCAGTAAGTTCCTTCTGTAAAAACAAAAAACAAAAGAACTATTCCTCTGAGATTTTTGTCCTTGTTCCTCTGTTTCCATCATAGCATCTATTAAGTGGTTTGGTAGTCATTAACTTTTTGGTAGTACAGGATATTTTTGGGTAGTACAGGAGGGTATCCCTTCATCTTTACTTGAAGGTGATTATTTCTCCTAACTTAACTGGACCCCTAAAATGTAAGCAGGCACCTGGAGCTCAGGCATGATGAAACTGAGCTTAGAATATAGACTTGAGAGATGGCAAATGTAAAACAGAAAAGTGCACCACTGACGTAGGGATTTTTCTTTTGAAAGCTTATCTTTTATTTTTAAAATTCCTAAGCTTTCTTTAAAACAAAAAAAGTTTATTTTGAGAGAGAGAGAGCAAGGATAACTGAGCACGGGAGGGGGAGAGAGGGGCGGGGGAGAGAATCCCAAGAAGGCTCTGTGCTGTCAGTGCAGAACCTGATGCAGGGCTCCATCCCACCAACCATGAGATCATGACCTGAGTTGAAATCAAGAGTCTGACACCCAACCGATTGAGCCACCCAGGCGCCACCTCCCCCACCCCCAAATTCCCAAGTTTTCTAAAAACTACCTCAGTAATATACATTTAATTTTAAGGTAGTATTTTAAAGTACTTTGCCAGAATCTTTTTAAACCTTCGTTTTATAGATGGGGAAAGTGAGATCTAGAGCTTAAAGGGACGTGCTTGAAGTCACGTAAGATGAGAACGACTGTGCCATCACTCCCGAGAGTGGGATTTACTTTGAATTAGAAATTCTTAAACTAATAAAATTTGTGCATTAAATTAAGATTAGTAACCATTAAAGCATTAATAAGTAAGGGCTGAAGCATTTTTATAAGATTTTTATTTACTATTTATTACATTTAACTTTTTAAATAAAAATTGGAGAGCCCATACATTATTTAATTCTCCATTTTGCATGATCATAATGTAATTGGTACTTGCCTGCTTTCTCTACCACACTCCTGTTTTAGATTAGTCCTTGTGGACCCTTTCCTCCACAACAGCTTCTCTCTTTTTGCTTTAAATTGCAATCAGGGCAGAATAACAGGTGAGTTGAGAAGCTAATTTACGTCTCTGAGGTTTTCTATATAAACCTTAATAATCCTCTCATCTTACCAAGTTTGCTTTCCTTTGGGAATTTTGTCAGCGCCACAAGTTTATTCCCCAGGTGTGCAATTTAGGAAAATTAACCTGGCAGAGGTAAACAGACTGATTTATAGGAAAAGTGGTGATCATAATAACATAATGAGGATATTGCCGTGAATCAGGCAAGCTCCAGTAGGATCTTGGGTTCGGATTGTGGCAGTGACAACAGAAAGGGGAATACAAAGGAGACAGGTGGATACAATGTGGTTGCAGATTGGCTGTGGGTGTGAAGAGGAAGGAATCAAAGATGCCTGAAGTTCTAAGCTTCCTGGGTTCTAATCCTTGGTTCGACTCCTACTAGCTATGGCCATTCTAGCTTACTACTTACATACATACTTTGTGATTTGGATAACTTATCTAAGCCCCAGTTTCCTCCTCTCTAAAGCAGAGATAATCCTACCTACCCCAAAAAGGCTGGTGCAAAGATTTAAGTAAAATGTAAAACCCTCCCCGTGGTGCCCAGTACACAGCACTAGATAGACGGCAGTCATTATTTGTGGGGGATAACAACAACAGGTTAAAAACATGAGACTGGAGTAAGGAGTTTGGGTATGAATCAATCTTCCTGCCACACCTAACTCCACCCAGAGAAAGGGATGTTGGAGTTTTATACTCCTTTCCTCTGGAGGGTTTTTAATAGAGGATAGTCACCCACACAGAGCTCTGATACAGATGGATAGCAGAGCACAGTTTGGGCTAGGATCCTAAATGAGCCAGGTTTTTTAAATTTTGTTTTTGTTTTTGATCCCCCTTAATTTAAGATGGCTGAGTTAGTAAAGCAGACTCTGGCCCAATTTACACTCTCATTTGCTGGTGAAGGAACAGAAAAATAAGAATGACCACATTACATTAATTACATGGCAAGAAAGTGTAGGCAAGAAAGTGTAGGGAGGGAAAAAGACCTTCCTTCGTGGTCCCACGTCCTGTGACTTGGGACCTGGAATTAAACTGACAAAAGAGAGATCAACAAGAGAGAAGCAGTTTATTAACCCGTGAGTGCACATACCCATGCGAGAAACTAAGTGGTGAATGACTCAAAGCATGCCTACAATTTGGGGTTTAATGTATTAACAAAGAATAATTTTGTAGAGAAGTGACAAAAGAAAAGGGGATTAGGCTTTCAGGGACAGCAGACTGCTAAGGTAAAAACGTAATGGAGGAAACGAATGGAAGATAAGGGTTCATTTAGTTAAGGTTTGCGGGTCACTGAAAGTCTGAGTTGCCCTCTTCTTGGTAAGGGAGAGGGAGGCACCTTTACAAATAGAAATTTATGTCCTGCCTTTTAAGCGAACGGGGGCAGTGAGGAGGGCGGGCAGGGATCTTAAAAAAAAAAATTAAGCATCTGCTGTTTCTCTGCTAACTTCAGCTCAAAATTACCTTTGTGTCAAAGTGGCATGTTTTGGGGTGGCACATTCTGATCCCCTACAAAAACTTAAGTGTGGCTTCTTCCCTGAGAAGGAAAGAAGGGACTGCCTGAGTGTGCGGACCTCAAAGGCCAGAAACACAGACAGAGCCCCGGGTTCTCGCCCTTAAATCACAAGTGGCCCTTGACATTCGCAAAGTGCGGCCGATGGGTGTCCTCAGTTCTGTCCAGTCGGGTAGAAGACACGGAAGGTGATGCGCAAGAGAGGAGAGGGATGCTTTCCTTGGCAGCGCCTACCACCCCCAGCTCATTGCCACGTCGCACGGCCGCAGCACAGAGCGCGCTCAGCGACGCTCCAGCAGGACCCCGGGCGGCCTTGCAGAGATTTTCCCTGGAAAATGCCATCCTCAGACCGGCCTCCGGGCGGGGTGGGGTAGGTCCGGCGGGCGGCGCCCTCTGCTCTCCTCCTCCCAAACAGCTCCGAACCACGTTTATGGGACGTTTAATGGGTTAGAACGAAGCGGCTAATAATTCCGCCCACGGAAGCAGGGAGTCCCTCGCAGAACCGACGCGGCCACCGCCTTCCGTGACGAAGCCACTCAGGCAGGAGGGCGCGGCTGCCGGAGAGCGCCTGCGCCACCCGGTGGCGCCAAAGCCGCGAAGGTGGGCGGAAACCATGGTAACGCGGCGAGACGTTCGCTACGCCGCGCGTGATGACGGTGTGGGGAGCGCCCCTAACGCCGGATTATGACGCAGTCGGCGGCGCGGGCCCTGCGGTCTCGCGTGACCGCGGACGCAGCCTCCTGGCCTCCGAACAGCAGCAACGGCAGAGGCAGGCGGGCGAGGTCAAGATGGTGGCTCCGCGGGCGGGGGAGGCGTTGGAGGGAGGAGGAGCCAGACCTTAGCCGGCCGGAAACACAGACACCCAGAGGCCTCCCGGGAGCCTCCGCCGCCTGCTCCAGCTCCAGAGACGCGAGCGGGCGGCGGGGCAGGCGGTGAGACAGACCGGAGAGGAGGGAGGGCGGGGGCGGAGTCTCCCGCCTTAGCCCCCGCCCCTGGCCGTGCTCCCGGGCCCTGCCCCGCGCGGCCCTGCCCAGCTCGCCCAGCCCCGGTGTGGCAGCGGCTCATGGCGGCGGTGGGGCCCCCGCAGCAGCAGGTGCGGATGGCCCATCAGCAGGTCTGGGCGGCGCTCGAGGTGGCGCTCCGGGTGCCCTGCCTCTACATCATCGACGCCATCTTCAACTCCTACTACGATTCCAGCCAAAGCCGGTTCTGCATCGGGCTCCAGATCTTCCTCCGGCTTCTTGGTAAGCGGAACCGGGTAGCTTGCGTCCCAGGACGGCTGTGCGGGCCGAGACGTGCTGCAGGGAGCGGGCACCCGCGCGCAGTCAGTGGGTAGTGTGTGTCTGTTTGAGAACCAGTTTCTTTCCCAACAGAGGCATCTTTGCAGGCTGGGAGAGGGGAGGAGATGACACTTGTCTCAGAGTTGACAGCGGAGCAGTCCTCGTCAAGAGTCAGCCCTCCGTTCATTTTTGCACCCGAGGGTGGGGAGAAAGCATGGATGTGTGAGCATGCGGCTCTTTGCCTGCTGTTTCTCTTGGGGAATGAGTGCTGGCTTGCCGCGTCTCCTGCGACAGCCTTGGAAAAACAGCAACTCTGCCCCATCTCGCCGTGTGTGACCTTGGGCTTGTAGTGCCAAGGCCCGGGCCTCAGTTTCCCCCTCTCCAAAATACAGAGCACTCGTATGTTGTCACTTCTGTATCCCTGGGCCCACATGATCATGAAGTGTCTGCGGGAAATGACACCCAAACGAAGGAGACAGGGTTTCGAATGTCAAACCTTGAAACGATTACCAAAAATGCTCATGAAGACAGCGATACTTGTAACGAGTCTTAGCATTTTCCATGAATAGAGAAGGTATTGAAAATCGTTATAAAAATGGCTAGAAAGTGAGGAGACTTTTCCGAGACTCCTGGAAATCACTGCCTTTGTTGTAAATGAATGGAGTGTTAACAATATCCTGTTTCATCCCCCGTCTTTACTTGCATTACCAGTGTGAGAAGCATTTATGCATAACATTTTTTTTAAAGCAGCTGAAACTTGGCAAATTTTGTTGATGAGGTAATTCTTGTGATCAGTTTTCAGTAGGCTTGCGATTTTGAAGTGTTGCTGATGAAGGGTTGATGATGAGGTCCTTATTACGGAGCCTTTCTGAATTAGGAACCATCTGTTGTTTGTTTATTCCTCCAAAGGGGGGGGGAGTGGTGTTGAGTTTTATTATTGGCAATAACATTTTACATTTGTTTGGTGCTTTATTTTTGTAAAGCATTTTCACTGTTTTTATCTAACCTAAACTTTACACATCCCTCAGAGGTGGATGGTGCTAATCGCATTTTTTAAATGAGGTAACTGAGGGCCATAGAGACTAAGTGTTTTTGATTTTGATTCATAGCAGTAAGTGGTTGCCAGAGCTTGGGCTGAAAAATCTTCTGACATCCAGGGTGGTTCACTTTTCTCCTCTACAGCTGCTATCCAGATACAGAATGGTATAGTAGTGATCATATGTTAGATCTAAAACTAGCAGATGGGACAGTGATGCTCTTTAGCACAAGACTTCTCAGTAACCCACCAGCTACTTGATCCCAGTCACTGCTACTTACCATTACAAAAGTGTAATGCCCTCATTATATGTGGCAAAAAGGGAGCTGTGTGATTTCACAGTGTATATAATATGGAATCATCATGTTCTACACCTGAAACTAATGTGTTATATGTCAGTTATACCTCAGCTTCAAAAAGAGCATTGAGTGGTTTTAATGGTTTATGCTCAACATATTTTGCTTCATTTTGGTACTCGTAGATAAAAGTGATTTCAGTTAAAGTGAAATTCGTAAGGGGGGCCTGTTGGGATGGCATTTTATTTCTGCCAGTTAGAAGCCATTCATCAAGATCATAGATTAATAGGCTCTTACTTAACTCAGTATAGTTACTTAGGGGTTCCAGCTGAGCCTGATCAACTACCAGCCCTCTTTCCCTGCCTACCCACCCACATTAGTTAGGGATATGCATTCGGGCAAGATCTGTGCCGTTTTTTGGCATCAAGAGACTGAGAAGTGAGAAGAATTACCATTTTTGTTCCTCAACCCCATAGGATGAGAGAGAGCTTGCTAGAGAGAGAACAGAAGCTAACAGACTTCCAAGGAGCTTTATCAATTTTGGGATAACCCAAGTGCTGCTTTGGAAACTCACCGAATATAACTACAGGGATGACTTTCGTCACTTCTGTTTTAAGAGGAGGTCATGGTGGAGCAAAAAAAAAAAAAAAAAAAGGCCACAAGAACCAAAAAACAAAACAGCTGTGTTTGAGGGGATTCATGTATTCTTTGGCAAATGGTGTAGCCACTGCCTTGAATGTTCTTTTGACCTGCAACTTCGTATCCTTTTGAGAAGCCCTTTGAGACCAGGTGCTTAAATGCAGTGCTCTTGAGAGTTGAGCTTTAGGCTAAGGAGCTTTAAGGAAAAGGGAGTATTTTCCTTAATTAAATCATGTGTACTTTAAGAACCCTGAACAGTAATTTTGGTATTTTCTTTGTAACCCGTGCGTATTTTTATGGTAAATCATGGAAGCTGTATTTGGCAAGTTAAAGAATGTGACCTCAGGCAAGTGATTTAACTGCGCTGTGCCTCCCTTTTCTTAACGTTTTTAAAGATGGGCAGTGATGGTCTGTCTCAGGATGTTAAGGATGGTAAGTGAGTTAGGATGTAAGCTCTTAGAACAGTACCTGGACCTAGGAAAGGCTATCTAAGTGTTAGCTATTAATAAGCTTGATAGCTTTAAAAAAAAAATAATGCTTCAGTTAAGACCATACTGTTAGATATTTTGGTCTTTTGAAGGCCTCAGTGAAATTTTGGTGCTTTGTACCCACAATTTTTTGTTCACACTTTGTAAGAAATACAACATATTTTCCACATCTATCACCTGGACTGCTACTTACGTTATACCAGTGTAATTTGCTAATTTTTCATACTTGTGAGAATGATAAAATTCTTTTTTTAAAAAATGTTTGTTTGTTTATTTATTTTTTAGAGAGAGAGAATCCTCAAGCAGGCTCAGCACTGTCAGCGCAGAGCCCAACATGGGGCTCCATCTCACAAACTGTGAGATCATGACCTGAGCTGAAATCAAAAGTCGGACGCTTAACCGACTGAACCACTCAGGCACCCCAGAATGATAAAATTCTTAAAAACTGGTTTTGTTGCTAAAGATTTACCCTGAATGAAAACAAACGTCTTCAATTTTTGAGGCCCATTCAATGAGGCAGCTTATGTTGTTACTGAAAGTGACAGATTTGTGTGTAAAAGCCACCAGAGGATAGTTGAAATTAATTGTTCTATCTAGTTGTTTCTTTTTTTTTAATAATCATTGACCTCTCAATACTACTGTCTGTAAATCTCAAAACTTGTCAAATCTCATCTTTTTCTTTAAAATGGAATTGTAAACATGGAAATCTATTCTCTAGGAAGCATTACCAATTTTATATCTGGTCTCTGAAAAATTGACTCCTCTCCTACAAACATGTACCACCACTGCACTTGCATTTGGTATCCAACTAATACAAGAATTTCAGCAGATTAGAATATAAAGCATCTCATTTTGGAGATGCAAAAAATACGAATCACAGCATATGGAGTATTTAAGAATATTAAGCTATTCTTAGGAGGTGTCAAATGCTAAATGAAATGCAACCCAGTGCGGCATAATGCTGAATTAGCAAATCTAAATCCAAGGCAGAAAACGCAAGCAGACGAGTTTGATAGTATTACTCATGTAATGATAATTCATTGAAGTAGAAAGGCCTTTCTAAACACAAGGAAACCCAGAAGTTACAAGGAAAAAATTGATAAATTTGAGTGCATAAAAATGGAAGACCTTTTTTGTGACAAAACTCTTTTTTAAAAAATTCTTAAAAATGACAAACTGAGGGGAAAGTATTCACACTGTATAAAATTGAATAAAAGTTTTACTTTTAAGAAAAGACTTACTTAAAGAAAAACTTAAACTCCCAGAGAAGAATGGGCCCAAGATAAAGTAGTTTCCAATAAATGAAATGCAGATGGTCAGTAAGCAAAAACAAAAAACAAAAACTCAGCCTCATTTACAGTTAAAGAAATGCAGGCAACAAGATTTCAGTTACCAGACTGGTGAAGAGTTCAGCATTCAAATAAAAGTTAGACTACATACAAAGTTCAAATAAAGTTACACAGCTTTGGCATGCTGTCACTTCTGTGTAAAGCCATTTGGTTCTATCTCTTGAAATCCATCATCCATCTTTTGACTCAACAATTCCAATTCTAAGAATTTGACCTAATGATATAATTGTACTTGTGCAAGACTATGGGAAAGGATTTTCATGACAGCATTGTTGGTAATAACAAATTGTTGATCTAAATATCTATTAGATATCTAACTTAGGTAATCTAAATATCTAAAAGGAATCTGTTCTTTATATTAGGTTTAGACATAAAATGAAGTTTTTGAAAAGAATGAGATAGGTATTTTTGGTGGTATAGAAAGAACTCAGAAAACCTTTGAAGTGAAAAAACAGTGAAGCAATAGTACTTTTGACACCATAGGGATAGACTGGGGATTTTCAACAGCAACCCTATTGATGTTTTGGACTGGATAATTCTTGGGGGGGGGGGGGCATTGGGGAGGGTTGCTGTTCTGTGAATTATAGGATTTTCAGCAGCATCCTTGTCCTGTTCCCATTACATACCCATTAGCATCCCTCTTCCTCCTTTTGTGACTGCTAAAAATGTCTCTAGACATTTAGATATTACCAAATGCTGGGTGTCGGTGTGGGGAAGTGGGGTTGGGGCAAAATCTGATCCTAGCTGAGAATCACTGAGATAGATAAATAGACCAGTAGCACAGAATAGAAACCCCAGAAACAGAGCATCCATGTATATAGAGAAACTTGATGTGTTTCAGAGGTAGAATTGAAGTACGTACATTGAGGTAAATACAGACTATTCAGGTAGTGGTCATTTAGTTACATGGAAAAAATTACACTGGGTCCATACCTCACATCAATATATAAATAGTTTTAGGTGGATTAATACCTAAATGTGAAAAGCAAAACTTTAAAAATTTGTAGAAGAAAATATAGGAGAATATAGAGTTTTTTTAACCTTTGAGTAAGGGAGAAATTCTTTAAAAATGTATGAAAGTAAATGTATAAATAAAGATTGGTAAATCCAACAATATTAAAATTAAAAACCTCTGTCAATCAAAAGGCAGCAGCAGAAATGTGAAAAGATCAGCCACATACCTGCAGAAGATATTTGCATTACAGATAACTGGTAAAGAATTTGTAGCCAGAATATTTTTAAATGTCTACAATTCAAGGAGGAAAAACCGCTCCATAGATAAATGGTCAAAAGATAAATTGGCAATTCACAGAGAAAGAAACATGGGCAATAAATCGGAAGATGCCCTCTTTGATAAGTAATCAGAAATGCAATTTTTAAAAAAGATAATAAAAACTCCACTATTACAATGACATCCTGTTTGGATAAGAAGCAAAAAGAATGAGTTCGTGAATGTGTGTTTGCTTATGCAAAACTTTGTTTACTCTTCATTTTATACCCATACCTTTTGACTTTAAAAAAATTATATTCACATTTCTTTTTAATAAAAACGTTAAAAATCTTAGTTTAGAAGCAAAAATTTAGTTTTCTTATTAATAAAAGACTTAGAATACCCTTTTAAACCCCAAATGAGAATTCTGTAGAAATACTTTCTTTATGCTCTCGTTTATTTATCAAGTATACCTACAGATTAACATTTCAAGATATTTTATTTACTTGGTCTACATTTTATTGCTTGGGACTCTCTTTGGATTACGGTAATCATAACATTTCTGTGTTGTTCATTCTTTACTTTGTTAGGCATTTAAATGTTTTTCCATAGTTTTCTTTAGATTGTGTTTAAAAGATATTTAAAGATATCTGGAGAGTTATAAATGTTATGTCTTATTTCCTTCCAGTTTTTAGTCCTCAGTTTCTAGACAGGGTTAAAGGTATGAATGGACTTTACACATAAAGGGGTTAAACGCTTTGTTGTGCGCCATGCATGGCAGTGTTTGTTTTGTTTGCTTATTTTGGTAATCAAGTTGAAAAGGCCCTGAACCCTTTCATGAATAGAGTTTGTGTGTATCTTCCAAGCTCCTGAATTGATTTTGATACTTGGCTCTTTTCCTACTGTGAGAACTTCGGTGGCACTCTAATCACTGGGTACTGAGATCCCTGATCTCCAGTCTCCAAGGTGATTTTTCTTCATAAAGTAGCATTTATATATAGTCTTGATTGCTTCTTCAGGTTACTCTTAAATCCTAATGAGAAATCTACCCCTGTGCTTAATTTTCTTAGGCCTTCAGGATAAATACCGAGAGTTTTATGTCTGAAGTTGTAAAAATGCAACAAACTTTGGTATTATTTCAATGTTAAAAGGCCATAAGAGGGAATGTTACTTGAGAGACTTGTTACTTGGCACGTGGGCTTTTTCTGTGAGATGAGAGCTGATTTTTCCTACATTCCATACATAGGAACATGAGCATAAAAGAAAACTGTAAGAACCTTACATGCAAACTTTGGGTGGGAATTAAAATAATTTTAAACTATTCTGGAAATGTTTTGTCATTATTGTATCCTGGAGTATAATTTTAATCACGAAAAGTAACAGTTTCTTACTGTTACTTGCTGGGGCGCATCCAGACCTGGAGTATAGTCTCGCTACGTTGGCCATCATCTCCCCCTTTTTTCCTTTGATACATTTGCCTGAAGCAAAATAGCACTTTTTCTACAGAAATATTTGTAAAAATCCAGGCATTCCTTCATTTGTGTATAAAAATAAGCTTTAAGGAAAAGAGCTGTTAGAATAAAAAGGACTGGTTTATCAATTACAACAGAGTTCATGGTTATTCACAGGTAAAGATTAATTTACCATTTCGTGGATAGCAAGTTGACAAAAATAATTTATAGTCCCTGTTTGGCTTTCTCCATTTTAAGTGGCATAAAATAGGACTGAAGTTATTTGGGTTTTATTTTGACTTATTTTAGGAGATTAGGTTAAGTTTTGTCTCAGGAAAAATACCTTTTTTTTTTTTTTTTTCACATAGAAAAAGTAAGATTACACATAGTGGGTGAGTAAATTCTGTTTCCTGTACCGTACATGAAAAAAGTTTCTAATCCAACCCCCCCAAAAACCCATTTTCTAGTGAAAGGGCCTGTTCCCACCTGTCAGCTCTTTGGGAGATTATCAGTGACCACTTGCTCCAGGAATTAGGTGGTTCTTGTGCAGACATGTATGTGTCTTTCAGGTGATTGTGCCCTTTTCTCCTTTTCACGAATAATCTGACACGTGGGCACAGGATAAATTTTAAGTTCATAGGCAAAGCCATCATTGAGAACTAGCCCTTGCTTTTTTACATGCAATAGACTGTAAAATGCCTCCATTGTAATATGCAGTGTCTTTCTTGATTACGTGTTGAAATAAGGTGGGTAGATGATGTTTTTGGCGTTTGCCACTTTTTCTGTACTCCAAGCTCTGGTTTCTCAGTTTTGTCTTACCTTTCCATAGGTTTCAGTTTCCAGGTGGGCTGTATTTTGCGCTTGCCTTTACAAATACAATCTAGAACGCAGCAGAAATATTTCCCCAATGTGACTTCAATGAACAATGAAATAATTGTATTTATTTTCTGCAGAATATTTTAGGATCCATAGATGTGCAAGGTAGGAACCTTGCTTGCTCTCAAGAATACATTGTATAGCAGGGTAGATGACCTACTCAGATAACTACAAACTACAACATCAGGTAGTATATGAGTATTGGGCGTTTCCCCAAGTTCTGTGGGTAAGTTGAAAGATCAGTCACTACCAGAGAAAATGGGTCGATTGGATGGGTAGGATTCAAACAGTCAGGGATTTGGGAAGCCCATCATACCAAGCAAAGAGAAGAATGTAAACATAGCTGCAGTTGTGGCAGAGAAAGGGGTATGTTTGAGAAAGAAGTCTGGAGTGGTGGTCTGTGTGTGTTGGGAGGAGCGCTGCTCTAAAGCACGTTGGATCCTTGGATGTTTGGACAAGGAATGTAGATCTCACTTGATAGTAATTTCAAGAGCCACTGCTTTGGAGCATAGAAATGAAGAAAGGCCGTTTGGTGATGGACTGGATAGATTTGGACAAGAGCTTTTAGGCACCAGCTAACAGGTTGGTGTCGCTGAGTAAAGGGACATAATAGGTGTTAGCAGAATTGGCAAATAACTGTCAAAGTTGGAGGATGTGGGGCTAGAGGCGCCATTAAGAGAATAATGGTACGTGTAACTGAAATCGGAAATTGCAAGAACTATTTGAAGTGAGTTAGGTTTTAGAAATTTTGAGTGTTTCAGTTGTAAGGTAGAGGTGGAACTAGGTGAATATTTGGATATTGTTTCCATCGTTGAAACCTTGGGCAATAATGTTTATTGTGATCTCACTTAAATTTGTCAGAGTTGGGGTGCCTGGGTGGCTCAGTCTGTTGAGCGTGTAACTTTGGCTCAGGTCATGACCTCACTGCTCCTGAGTTCGAGCCCCACATCGGGCTCTGTGCTGACAGCTCAGAGCCTGAAGCCTGCTTCAGATTCTGTCTCCGTCTCTCTGCCCCTCCCATGCTCATGCTCTGTCTCTCTCAAATATAAAAAAAATAAAAACATTAAAAAAATTAAAAAAAAGAACTTGTCAGAGCACAAATAAAGATGATCCTGGATGCATGTCACACTGTACATTGGTTACGTACAGAGTGTGGGGGGAGGGCTTTATTACCATATTAAAAAAATGTTTGAGAGCGAGCACGAGCAAGGGGAGGGACAGAGAGAGAATCCCGAGAAAATCTGTATACTGATAGTGCAGAGCCTGATGTGGGGCTCAATCTCATGAACCATGAAAACATGACCTGAGCTGAAGTCAACAGTTGGATGCTCAACCAACTGAGCCACCCAGGCGCCCCTTATTACCAGTTTTTAAAACATGTTTTGGTTTTCTAAATGTTACTTCTGTAATTTAGAGAATAAAAAGGGTTGACTATTTGTAGTAAAAGATACAGTAATTACAGGAAAAAAGAGAACTTTGGAGGATGTTTCTGAAATCTGCAGGAAAGTATGTAGAAAAAAAAAAAACCCTGATTTTGGACCCATGGGAGAATGCAGATTTAAGGAGCAGGAAAAATAAAAGCCAGCAGGAGTTCACTGTTTGAGGAAAAGGAGGCCTTAGGTGTAAGTATAAAAGTTAAACTTGATTTCCTAAATGTGACTTTTAAGAAAAAGGAATCTAAGGTTTAATAGGCAAATATTTGGATTTTGATTATTTTTAATTCTTAATGTTTTTTTAAAGTAATGGAATTGTTTTAAATATTTTTAGTGATTATGAAATTATAAAGGATATGTTCTTTCAGGATTTTAAAACATTAAAATGTATGTATCATGATCTTGAAGATAATTTTGGGGTCTGGACATACAGTACTACTGGAATTACTTTGGGAATTAGAACATAAAGGAATGAGATTTTTTAAAATATTGTTTGGTCTGTTCTGTTGAACTCTGACTTTACAAAACCCTTATTGGCCTTTAAACCTAAATTGTCTTGAGGCTTAGTTAAGTTCGTAACTTTGAAAATATTCATATTTCCTGAGTAAGGGGAGAATGGCATAATTATTAGTAGAAAAACATTCTTAAAAATGTTGTGTTCAAATGACCTGTTCTTTCTTTTTTTCTTTTTTTTTTCTCCTGTTTAGGTATATTTGTATCCAGTATTGTTCTGATCTTGTCACAACGATCACTTTTCAAGTTTTACATGTACAGTTCGGCCTTTCTATTAGCTGCAACTTCAGTGTTGGTAAATTATTATGCTTCTTTGCACATCGACTTCTATGGTGCCTACAACACGTCAGCTTTTGGAATTGAGCTGCTTCCTCGCAAAGGGCCCTCACTGTGGATGGCACTCATCGTTCTCCAGCTGACCTTGGGAATTGGATATATTACACTACTGCAGATCCATTCCATCTATTCACAATTAATTATTTTGGATCTCTTAGTTCCTGTAATAGGCCTGATCACAGAGCTGCCATTACACATCCGAGAGACTTTAGTTTTTACTTCTTCCTTGATTCTCACGTTAAACACAGTGCTTGTCTTGGTGGTGAAACTTAAGTGGTTTTATTATTCTACACGATACGTTTATCTTTTAGTGAGGCACATGTATCGAATTTATGGATTACAGTTATTAATGGAGGACACATGGAAGAGGATTCGTTTTCCAGATATACTGAGAGTCTTCTGGCTAACAAGAATCACAGCTCAGGCTACGGTGTTGATGTACATCTTAAGGATGGCAAATGAAACTGATTCCTTCTTCATTTCTTGGGATGATTTCTGGGACCTCATTTGCAATCTTATAATTAGTGGATGTGATTCTACACTAACTGTACTGGGCATGAGTGCTGTGATTTCCTCAATAGCCCATTACTTGGGCCTTGGAATATTGGCTTTCATTGGATCCACCGAAGAGGATGACAGGCGACTTGGCTTCGTAGCACCTGTTTTATTTTTTATTTTGGCTCTTCAGACTGGTTTAAGTGGGCTAAGACCAGAAGAGAGACTTATTCGCTTAAGTAGAAACATGTGCCTTTTATTAACTGCAGTCCTGCATTTCATCCATGGGATGACAGACCCTGTATTAATGTCTCTCAGTGCCTCTCACGTGTCATCTTTTCGTAGACATTTTCCTGTGCTCTTTGTCTCAGCTTGCCTGTTTATTCTTCCCGTTTTACTCAGTTACGTGCTTTGGCATCACTATGCGCTCAATACGTGGTTGTTTGCAGTTACAGCCTTTTGTGTGGAACTCTGCTTAAAAGTAATTGTTTCTCTCACTGTTTATACATTATTCATGATTGACGGCTACTATAATGTCCTTTGGGAAAAGCTTGATGATTATGTCTACTATGTTCGTTCCACAGGCAATATTATTGAATTTATATTTGGAGTAGTAATGTTTGGAAATGGGGCTTACACTATGATGTTTGAGTCAGGAAGTAAAATTCGGGCTTGTATGATGTGTCTACATGCATATTTTAACATCTACTTACAAGCGAAAAATGGCTGGAAGACATTCATGAATCGTAGGACTGCTGTTAAGAAAATTAATTCACTTCCTGAAATAAAAGGGAGCCGCTTACAAGAGATAGACGATGTATGTGCAATCTGCTATCATGAGTTTACGACATCTGCTCGCATCACGCCATGTAATCATTATTTCCATGCACTTTGCCTTCGGAAATGGCTGTACATTCAAGATACTTGTCCAATGTGCCATCAAAAAGTGTACATCGAAGATGACATCAAGGATAACTCAAATGTCTCTAACAACAATGGATTTATTGCACCGAATGAAAATCCAGAGGAAGCTATAAGGGAAGCTGCTGCTGAATCTGACAGGGAATTGAACGAAGATGACAGTACAGATTGTGATGATGATGTTCAAAGAGAAAGAAATGGAGTGATTCAGCAACACACAGGCCCTGCGGCTGAAGAATTTATTAATGATGATACTGACTGATTAAAATAGCATTTGCTAATCATTGAGGTATTTGTTTAAAATTCAGTTCATCCAAAATGGAGTAATATGCTTCACTTCAGTGTGTAACCAAGCACAAAAACAGTATCCATGTTGAATCTGTGAATGGTTTTCCGTTTACTGTGATGTGCTACTGTAAATATACCTCTTTAATTACTTCTGGTCTCTTTGGTGACCTATTTAAATTTGTGTACATTGTTGTACATAGAATAAAATGTTTTCACGTTTTTATGACAAAATTTGAACAACTAGCTTTTTAATAGATGTAATGATAATACAGTGCATCAACTGTGCCAAAGATTCCTCAATGAAAGCATATGAAAGTATCTAACCGTGGACCTTAGTTTTTCTTTAAAATGGATGGGAGGAATGAAAATGCAAATCAGAGGAAACCACATTACGTGAAAGAAATAAAATAATTTGGATCAGAGGATAAAAGCTATACTTAGGGTATTTTAAAACAAAGGCAAAACAGGCTGCCGGAAGAGACTTTCTTGAAATTTGAGAGCAGCCCCTTGTGGAGCTGGGGTGGAAAGTCATGATTCAGAGATTGTGTAAGAGTTGAGAAACAGGCTTATCTCAACTAAACTTTGGGATGTAAACCAGAATGTGCTGCTTGTTTAATTTTGATGTAAAAAAACAAAACAAAACAAAAACCCAGTATGCTTATTGGCCATTCTGTGTTTGCAGCGTTGACATAAAACTGTCCTTTCAGACTTTGGAAGAGATTACAAAATGAAATATTTGGGAGTTTTCATTGATGTAAACTAAGACATTAATTGACATTAAAAATTTTTTGATCTGACTTTATGGATTAAAAATGAGGGGGATGGTGTGCAGTGACATATAATAACTTTTCATTCAACTTCCAGAGCATTTCTTTATTCAGTCCTTTAGTAAGGTTTACCATGAAATTTTACATACATGATGGAAAATGGAAAGGACATACTAATTACATGTCAGGAAAAAAGATTTTAATGGTGTTGTTATATAGTGTATTGGCTAATTCCAGTGGATCCTGCTCTCTCACTGCTGACATTATCTCCAGTATTTGACTAAAAGAGAAAACAAAAATGGATGGTTATTTCCAAGTACCTGCTCAGTTTTAAAGGTTTCCTCTTCATCCATGCAAAGGAAGCTCTTGTACGAGCACCTTTAACATAATAAGCTTTAACCAGCTATAAAGTTTTCAACAGAAAGGCTTAACTGCCGCCATATTTAAAATAGGGTAAGTTGAGACAAGGACCAGGTTCAAATAAATTCTAAAACCAGCCCATATTAGGTCTACCACAAATTAATGGAACTAACCCAGTGAAGACGACGAGTTCTTTTAAACCGTAAGTCATTATGCATTCATTAGTGGGTCATGATGAATTTTCAGAAAATTGTAAGAAAAGGAAAAGTACATTGCACTTAATAAGGGAAGTACTGTTTCATTTTTGTTTGGTTTTATACGTACATGTGTGCTGAGTCGCAAGGTGGGTGGCATTGTGGGTACAGCAAAGTTTGAGCACCTCTGCTAAGAGAATTAGTCTCAAAGGACAGCAGGAAGTTGCTGCATCATCATTAGCACGGTGACCGCAAAGGAAGTTACAAGTTATTTACTTGGAATAATGCATGGTTATTGGGGGAGGGGGGAGGAGACGTGCTTTCTCCTCTGTACTTTTTCCCTGCACGATCAAGAACAGCCTGGGTGGCAGATCTTTCAGTTTCTCTGCCTAGAATAATCATCATCATGAGTGTTCTCTAGCCGTACTATATGTAATGTTTTTATACATGAATTAGAAAGTTCTAAAGTCCAAATTAAACATTTAAATATTCTTTGTGTTAAGTTTTTTGTCCCTGCTATGGGTTTCTTAAATATAAGCAACTAAAGGAATTAGGGACAGAGATTAGAGACTTACTGGAATTTTTTAAGTACATAATCGTAACACAAAAGCTTCGCTTAATACAGACTAAATTTTTATTATCTAGATCAAAGTATGCCAAAAGCAAATCTGTTAACATTTAAATTGACATTAAGGACCCAATTTTCTTAGTAAACCACAGAACTTTCCTCGGTTAACTACTCAGAATTAGAACTTACCTGCATAATGTGTGAAGTCAGTAAGGTTCCTGCCACCCATCTCCTTTTTCAGTCCTTTCTCTGTGCTGATATGTTAACAGCTTTTTAAAAACCACTGCCATTTTCCTGCTGAAAATCCTTTGGGTCCTGGTGAAATCTAAACTACTAAGGTTGGCATACAGGAGCCCTCACCAGTCTTCCCAGACTTATTACTTACCCGTGCATCCTACTTTTTGTCACAGTAAACTCATTGTTTCCCCTCTGAGCAGCCAAGCCCTTCTGCAGCCTGCCTTTGCTCAAGGCGTCCGTCCTAGTCTGGCCTAACTCCCAGTTGCACTTTGTGACCAGCTGAAATGTCACCTTAGTTAAGCTACTTCCCCACAAGGCAGGCAGTGACTATGTCCTGTGCTCCTAGTCGTATATTCATACCTCTATAACAGAACTAACATCTTGGATTATACTTTCTGCTTCTTTGCTTCAGGAGGGCAAGGATTCCTGTCTGACACCTTCAATGTCTTATCCAAAGTGCCTGGCAGAATGTATCTCGTCATCTGCTGGGTGGATGCGGGCAGGGACTTTGATTCTTCTATGTAACCTCAGTAACTTACACCTTCCTGACATACAAGAGCTTCAAAATGTGTTTCATGGAATTTATAATCTAAAAGGGAGAAAAGATCTCTATAAAAATAATTAAAATATAAAACTGTTAATAGATGGGATTGATAAAAATGACTTTTTAAGTAGGAATTAATTAGTAATTGGCGTTAGACTAGAGGCATGTGTGTTTTTGAGATGTGGTTTAAAAACTTTGTAAATGCTGGCTTTCCCAAGCTCAGCCTCCTCAACTGGTATTCATAGTTGCAGCTGAGACTCAAGCTTTCTTGCTTCTTAGCAGTCTGCACTTGGAAGACCACAGAATTTTGTTTTACAGATGTGTAACCTAGGTCCAGAGCTATACTGTATTTAACATTAAGGCAGTATAGAAAACTGACTTGGATCCCCGTTGGCCAATACTTCCTCTAAGCTGGCTGCTGGGAAAATACCAGTTTGTTGTCTCTAGTGTCTCTTTAAATCTCCGAAAGATTCAGAAATAATTGTCTTCTGACAATCTGCAGGTAGCTGCATTTTATAAAAGTTACAAGTGATTCTTTACTAGCCAGGATTTAAGTGTATTCCTCAGCCTATGGGTTTTAAAACCATCCTTGCCAACAACAGAATGTTAACAAAGGAAAATCTTTCCAGTATTATTTTTGTAGAATAATTTTTCACTTTTCTGCTTGCTGCATTTTAGATCTTATCTGATACACTTACCTGTTAAAAGCTACTTAAAAAATGTATATGAAAGGAATTATTACAACCTAAAATTAACAGTTCAATTGCCTGAACTGGTAAACCATACTTGATTGATACAGTCTAGATTTAAATTATCAGCTTATGCAAACAAAAACTGGATGTGCCCATTAAAATGATATAAAGTTAACCTGTAAGTTACATGCTCTATAGCTCCTTAACAGTTAGATGGGTAAACAGCCCTTCTTTTCACATGCTACGTGTATTATAATCAAAAACTAATTCTGAATTTTTTTTTTCTCCTTTTGGGGTAGGAAAAGGAAATCCTTTCTATACCTTGCCCTTTTGTTCAGGGGCTCAAAGAAATGTGTTACTTCTTAGGTTTATTCAGGTTGTCAATTCATTTAAAATACAGATACCATTAAAAAGGTCTCCTGCTAAGAGTGCATTTTTATAACCATCAGCCAGGAAGCAGTATGAGAATCTTTTCTGCCTTTCCTACAACATGACAAATGACCAAAATCACATGAAGTTCTTACTGCTGTAATAAAACCACTTTTATTGAGCTGAGAGGTTGAAATGGTATGAAGAGGGGCAGAGACAGAGCAACTTAGTGCAAATCCTTCCAAATCCTTTCAAAATGGTGGCCTTTGAGCTGAACTTCATTTGAATTTCACCCAACTTTAGTCCCTTGAGTTCATTCTGTAAGTGGCATTTGGTAGTTGACTTTAATGTTCTGAAGACCAAGAAAACAAAATACTTACATTATATGGCAGGGTTCATTCCTGTCTTTCACACAGTGCCCATTTTCCCACTTCTTTTTGGTAGGAAACGAAGTTTTTACATATTTTGACCCAGCATGTGTACTTTTCACTCCACACCAAGGTGCATCTGGAGTTGAGCAAAGAAAGAAGTCTCTTCAGATTTACCTTTCAAATTACTGATTTTTTTTTTTTTTTTTAAGTTTTAAATGTCTATTCTTGGGTGAGAGAATAGGGGAAGGGGAGAGAGAGAGAGGGAGACATGGAATCTGAGGCAGCCTCCAGGCTCTGAGCTGTCAGCACAGAGCCCGATGCGGGGCTCGAGCCCACGAACTGTGAGATCATGGCCTGAGCCGAAGTCGGACACTTAACTGAGCTGCCACCCAGGCGCCCCTCAAATTACTGTTTTTGTAATGAACATTATCAAACAAATAATGTAAATTCCTAAATACAAGCTAAGATTCAAAGCAAAAAAAAATCTAAGCACAAGATTAAACCTTGAACTCTACAAATTTTTAAATGCATTTTTAAAATTTTAATTGCTTTTTAGGAGTCTTACTTTTTTTCTGCTAACATTACTGTTGGTGTATGACATACTTTTAAAAAAGAAAGCTAAAAGAACACCAATTATAACTAGAAAAAAGTTAAACCTCTATTTGCCTCTCCTGAATGGGAAACAGTGGCTTTCAACACTAGGATTATTCACTTACCTCTTTCTTTAATAAAGAATTGTAAGAATTTACACATTTTACAAGCATTGTGCTTGTAATAAAATAATTTGTCATGACTCTCCAAGGAAATAAACCTGATTCTTCAGAATGGCTTAGTCTTGACTTTACTAAAAAGTCCATATGTGTAAGTAAAGCCTTAAGTTCAGGGCTAGGTAAAATTTTTAGCTTCTAACCTTGTTTTAAGAGGCAACAGATTAATTTCTAAAATTCTTTGACTAAACCAGTTTGATTTAAATTTATGTACTTTACTTGAAAAGTATCGTAGAATTAAGCCATTACAAATATGACATTATGTAAAAAAATGTTTTGAAGATTTTGAAACCCTGAGGTGAAATAAGACTACTAGTTTAATAAAATATTTATAACCTCCTTAGTCACCACATATTCTGACATCCCATTTTTAACTGCTTGGCTTAGTCAAACTTCTAAAATTGAGAAACTTGATTGGATACTTGTCTGTTAATTAATAAAAACCTCAAAGGTTTTCTGAAAAGTATAATTGTTGAGATTGAGCGTCTTTAAGATATTTAACTTTTGTCTAGCTCTGTTTTGGTGTGGTTTAATATGAAAATGAAAGTTCAAAAAGCATAAACTTACCAGTTTCAATCATTAATTTTTCACTAGGTATTGACTTCAAAACTTCCAAATTAGCCTCAGTTTTCAGTGAGCTTAAAAAAAAATTCAGAGATAATAAGGTATATTTAATGAGAAACTTTTTTTTGTATTATAAACTTACCTAAAACATTACAAAACCTAAAATCCCCAAACAAAACTTTGGTTGGCTCTAATGGCAGTATACACATTTCTATCCTTACAGAATCCAGATTAAGATCTATTCCAACCATATCCTGGCTTTTGGGGGATGCAGTTTTTTTTTTTGTGCTTATCAGTTGACCAATAAAAATCAGTCTGTGTAAAACTTGAAAGAATTCATTTGCTTCCCTGGGTAATTTGCATAACGTAGAAAGGCTCAAAATGCTGAGTTAGAAGGTCTGGTCAGTTCTGTATGGGCCAAGTATTGGTACAAAGATATCAAAGTTAATGCTTCACTAACCAGAAATCGAGTCTTCACAAAGGATGAAAATCATAGTCTCAGAACAAGCAGCATTTAACAAGGAATGAAAATGACAACCTAGTTAGGAGATGTCAGTTTGAGTCTCCTTTTTTGGTGCCCTTTCCCCCACATCTGGAAACAGGATCTTCCATTACTTTTGACATTCCGAAACTTGATGTGTTAGAACCCTTCCAATTTAGACCCCACCCCCCACCCCCAACTCTGAGAAAAATTATGGGAAAAAAGGAATTTTCCTCTTTTGTCTTCTCTCTTTCTGGGACTTTTATTAGTCAATTTTAGGACTCCTGAATTAGTCTGCTAGGCCTTCTTTCTTTCATCCATTCCTGGGAAATTAACTTTCATTTCCTTAATTTTCATTTTCAGACCACGAGACGACTGTTTTATTGGTCTCAGTTCTTCGCTTTCCTTGAATAGAAATGTATCTATACCCTTGCTATGGTTTCTTAGAAGGAGGAGCTTAAATCTGGCCATGAGCAGAAGCTTGAAATGCACTGTTTTGATTTTGATGGCACTTTTGTGATCTGAGAGTAGCATGCATTTAACATCTGTTGCCTCTTCAGCCTGGGCATCCAGAATGAAAACACGTAACTTGGATCTGAATTCAACATGTAGCCTGAAAGATCTGCCTCTATCAGTCAACCCCTAGCTAACCCAAAGACTCAGCAATAAGAAAAAAATACCTCCTGTCATAAGCCAATGAGTTTTGGGATGGTTTGCTATATAATGTAATGATGATTAATACTGTCCTTACGTTGCATTTTTAATTTTGGCATATATATAACTTTCTTTCTGGAGAGGTTAAAATATATATAAAACTAGAATATAAAAACCCCCATGTATTCATTACTTGGCGCCAACAGTTATCAATTCCTGGCCGATAACTATCCCATCCACTTGTCCCAAACCTCTTCTATATAATCTTGAAGGAAATTCAAATTGTTGTAGTTTCTACATTTTAGCATTTATTTCAGAAAATATTTCAGCATGTATCTTTAAGCATGAATATTAAAAAAAATGCAACCACAATACTATTATCATGTTTAAGAAACCCCAACTCTTTTAATATACCAGTATTCAAACTGTCACAGTGTCCTACATTCTTGTTGTTTGTTTGACTTAGGATCCAAATGGGAGCCACGCATTGCAGTCTAAATCTCTTAACCTGTTAAATTTTCCTGCATCTCTTCTTCCCCTTAAAATTTATTTTATGAAGAAACCCAGTTGTTTGCCTTGAAGTTTCCTGGTCTTGATTCCATCTGTCTCCATCTGGCTTTGTGTCGGGCCTCTGTATACTGTTCTATTGATGTATATGTCTTTTTGTGCCAGTACCATACAGTTTGGTAGGTTCCTTTTGTAACGGGAGCATAGTGAACATACAATATTACAGTAGTTACAGGTGTAAACCATAGAGATTTGACATTTGTCTACAAAATGCTCACCATACAAACTTATTACACTATTATTGACTATATTCTCTACATTGTATTTTGCATCCCCATGACTATAACTGGAGTCTGTACCTCTAAATCCCCTTAAAACAGCCACCAGTTCTCTATTTTTAATTTTTTTGTTTGGTCATTTATTTTTTAGATTCCACATAGAAGTGAAATCATAAAGTATTTGTCTTTCTTTGTCTGACTTATTTCACTTAGCATAATACCCTCTAGGTCCATACATGTTGCATATGGCAAGATTTCATTCTTTTTTTATGGCTGAGTAACATCCCATTTTGTATATGCAAACCTTTGTCCATTCATCTATTGACAAGCACTTAGATTTTTTCCGTATCTTGGTGGTTGTAAATAATGGTGCCGTTAACACAGGGATGCACATATCTTTTTGAATTAGTGTCTTTTTTTTTTTTTTTCAGGCAGATAAGCAGAAGTGTAACTATTGGATTGTGTGGTATTTCTATTTGTAATTTCTTGAGGAACTGCTATACTGTTTTCCATAGTACCTGTACCAATTACAGTCCCACCAACCCTGCACAAGGGTTCCCTTTTCCACACCCTTGCCAACACTTGTTATTTCTTGTCTTTTTGATACTAGCCATTCTGACTGGCGTGAGGTGATACCACATTGTGGTTTTGATTTGCATTTCCCTGATGGTTAGAGACCTTGAACATCTTTCCACGTGTCTGTTGGCATGTGTATGTCTTCTTTGAAGAAATGTCTGTTCAGGTCTTCTACCCATTTTTAAACTAGATTTTTTTATTGGTGTTGAATTGTAAGAGTTCTTTACATGTTTTGGATATTAACCACTTATCAGGCTTATCATTTGCAAATAGTTTCTTCCATTCAGTATGTTGCCTTTTTGTTTTGTTGATGGTTTCCTACACTGCGCATAACCTTTTACTTCAATGTAATTCCTGTTGCTTATTTTTTATTCTGTTGCCCTTGCCTGAGAACAAATCCGAAAAATACAGCTAAGACTGATGTTTAAGAGTTTACTGCCTACATTTTCTCTTCTTTCTTGAACTTGATGTTCAAGAGTTTACTGCCTATGGTTTCAGATCTTACATTTGGGTCTTTAATGCATTTTGAATTATTTTCGTTTATGATGTAAGAAAGTGGTCATTTTCCCAACATCATTTATTGAAGAGGCGATCTTTTCTCCTGTGTATTCTTGCCTCCTTTGTTGTAAATTAATTCACTGTACAAGTATGGATTTATGCCGGAGCTCTGTATTCTGTTCCACTGATATGTGTCTGTTTTTACAAAATTTTATTTAAGTAATCTCTACACCCAGTGTGGAGCTTGAACTCACGACCCCGAGATCAAGAGTCACATGCTCCTCTGACCAAGCCAGCCAGGCACCCCCTTGTGTGTTTTTGTGCCAGTATCCTATAGTTTTGATTACTATAGCTTTGTAGTATAGTAAATCTGAGATTGTGATAAGATTGCTTTAGCTCTTCAGGGTGTTCTGTGGTCCCTTACACATTTTAGGATTTTCTCTGAAAAATACTACTGGTGTTTTGATAGGGATTACACTGAGTCTGTGAATTGCTTTGGGTTGAATGGACATTTTAACATTAATTCCTCCAATCCATGAGCATGGAATATCTTTACATTTATTTGTGATATCTTCACTTTCTTTCATCAGTGTCCTAGAGTTTTCAGAGTATAGGTCTTTAACAACTTTGGTTAAATTTATTCCTACGTATTTTATTCTTACACAATTGTAAATGGGGCTTTTTAAATGTTTGTTTATTGAGAGAGAGAGGTGGGGAGGGAATCCCAAGCAGGCTCTACGCTATCAGCACAGAGCCCAGTGTAGGACTCGATCCCACAAACCGTGAGACCATGACCTGAGCTGAAATCAGAGTCAGACACTTAACCCACTGAGACACCCGGGGCGCCCCAGTGGGATTTTCTTAATTTCCCTTTATGCCCATTTTAGTGTACAGAGACCCAACTGATTTTTGTACATTAACTTTCTATCCTGTAACTTTAGTGAATTCATTTATTCTAATTGTTTAGGGCTTTCTAAAAATACTGTCACTTGCAAATAGTGACAGTTTTCCTTCCTACTTACCAGTGTGGATGGCTTTTCTTTTGCTTGTCTGATTGCTGTGGCTATGACTTCCAGTACTTATGTTGAATATAAGTGGCATGAGTGAACATCTTTGTCTGTCTTGTTCCTAATCTCAGAGGGAAAGCTTTTAGCTTTTCACCACTGAGTATGTTAGCTTGTCATTATCTGTCCTCTATTATGTTGATGTGTGCTCCCTCTGTACTCCCTTTGTTGATAATTTCTATGAGTGGATGTTGAATTTTGTCAAATGCTTTTTCTGTTGTCTATTGAAATGATCATATGATTTTTATCCTTTCTTTGTTAATGTGCTGTTTGATTTTCAGACATTGAACCATCCTTGCATCCCTGGAACAAATCCTACTTGGTCATGATGAATGATCCTTTTAATATATTGTTGGATTCAGTTTGCTGATATTTTGTTGAGGAATGCTATAATCATGTTTATCAGAGATACCTGTAATTTTCTACTTTGTAGTGCCTTTGGTTTTTGGTAGTATGAGGGTAATGCTGGTTTAATAGAATGAATTTGGAAGGATTCCTTCCTCTTCAATATTTTGGAATGGTTTCAGAATAGGTAGTAACACTTCTTGAAAAGTCTGGTACAACTCATCTGTAAAGCATCTGATCTAGGACTTTGGTTTGGTGGGAGTTGTTGGATTTTGTTGGTTGGGTGCATGGGTTTTTTTTTCTTTTTTTAATGTCTCAATTTCATTACTAGTCATCAGTCTGTTCAGATTTTGTTTCTTCCTAATTCATTCTTGGTATTTTTGTAGGAATCTATCCATTTCTTCTAGGTTGTCCAATTTGTTATATAATTTTTCACAGTAGTCTCATAATCCTGTTTTGTGGTGTTGGTTATTTGTCATTTGATTTTGAGTCCTCTCTTTTATTATAAGTCTGGCTGTAGGTTTATCTATTTTGCTTATTTTTTCAAAGAACCAATTCTAGTTTCATTGGTTATTTTTTTTTCTCGTTTCTTAAGTCTGTATTTCATTTATTTCTGTTCTCTTTATTATCTCTTCTAATTTTCAACTTCATTTCTTCTTTTTCTAGTTTCTTTGTAAGGTTAGATTGAGATTTTTGTTTCTTGAGATAGGCTTGTATTGCTCTAAACTCCCCTTTTATTTAAAAGTTTTATTTATTTTGAGAGAGTAGGGGAGGGGCAGAGAATCCCAAGCAGGCTCCACACTGTCCGCACAGAGCCTGACACGGGGCTTGAACTCACCAATTGTGAGATCATGACCTGAGTTGAAATCTAGAGGTGGACGCTTAACTGACTGAGCCACCCAGGTGGCCCTCTGAACTTCCCTTTTAGAACTGCTTCTGCTGCATCCCAAATATTTTGAACTGTTGTTTTTCCATTTGCATTTGTCTCAAGGTATCTTTTTAATTTCCTCGACCCAGTTCAGTAGCATGTTGTTTAGCTTCCATATGTTTTTTCCCCCCATTTTTCCCCATAATTGATGTTTTTAAAAAAATTTTTTTAACGTTTATTTATTTTTGAGAGAGAGAGACAGAGTGTGAGCAGGGGAGGGGCAGAGAGAGAAGGAGACACAGAATCTGAAGCAGGCTCCAGGCTCTGAGCCGTCAGCACAGAGCCCGGCATGGGGCTCAAACTCATGGACCGTGAGATCATGACCTGAGCTGAAGTCGGACGCTCAACCGACTGAACCACCCAGGCGCCCCCATAATTGATGTTTTTAAAGATTTTATTTTTTAAAGTAATTTCTACACCAGTGTGGGGCTTGAACTCACAACCCTGAGATCAGAAGTCACATGCTGTACTGTCTGAGCCAGTCAGGTACCCCTCTGTAATTGATTTCTAGTTTCATACTGTTGTAGTCAGAAAAGATGCTGGATAGGACTTCAGTCTTAAGTTTACTTGTTTTGTGGCCTCACATGTGAGCTATCCTGGAGAATGTTCCGTGTGCACTTGTGTATTCTGTTTATGGATGGAATATTCTGTATATCCATTAAGTGCATCTGATCTATTATGTCGTCCAAAGTCAGTGTTTCCTTATTGTGTTTCTGTTGGATGATCTATGCATTGATGTAAGTGGGGTATTAAAGTCCTCTACTATTATTACTATTCATTTCTCCCTTTATGTCTGTTAATAAATTGCTTTATATATTTAGATGTTCCTATTGGATGCATAGATACTTACAATTATTATATCCTCTTGTTGGATTGATCCTTTTATCATTATGCAATGCCCTCTTTGTGTTTTGTTAGTCTTTGTTTTAAAGTAAACTGTATCAGGGGAGCCTGGGTGGCTCAGTCGGCTAAGCATCCAACTTTGTCTCAGGTCCTGATCTTGCAGTTCCTGAGTGCAAGCCCTGTGTTGGGCTCTGTGCTGACAGCTCGGAGCTTGGAACCTTCTTCAGATTCTGTGTTTCCCTCTCTCTCTGCCCCTCTTCTGCTTGCACTCTGTCTCTCTCTCCCTCAAAACAAATAAACATTAAAATTTTTTTAAGTATACTGTATCCTTTAAGTGTTGCTAGTGCAGTTTTTTTTAAATTTTTTTTATTTGCTTCTATTTGCATGGAATATCATTTTCCTCCCTTCACTTTCAGGATGCATGTGTCTTTTTCTTTCTTTTTTTTTTTAAATATTTATTTTTGAGAGAGATAGAGCACGAGCAGGTGAGGGGCAGAGAGTAAGAGAGACACAGAATCCGTAACAGGCTCCAGGCTCTGAGCTGTCAGCACAGAGCCTGACATGGGGCTCAAGCCTACAAACTGTGAGATCATGACCTAAGCTGAAGTTGGTTGCACAAATGACTGAGCCACCCAGACACCCCAGTCTATGTGTTGTTTCTTTAGATCTGAAGGGAATCTCTTGTAGGCAGCAATTTTTTTTTTTTAAACCCAGTCACCCTATGGTTTTTGATTGGAGTATTTAATTAACATTTAAAATAATTATTGACAGGTATGTGCTTATTACCATTTCTCTGTTTTCTGGTTGTTTTTGTAGTTTCTTCCTCTTGCTCTCTTCCCTTGTGGTTTGATGGCTTTCTTTAGTCTTCTGCTTGGATTCCTTTTTACTTTTTGTGTATTATAGGTTTTAAGTTTGTGGTTACCATGAGGTTCATATACAACAGTCTATTTTCAGTTGGTGTTTAAGTTTGCACACTGAAAGCACATTTTTATTCTTTCCCCAAGTTTTATGTATATGGTGTCATATTTTACATTTTTATTTTGTGTAATTACTAGAAATATAACTGATTTTACTATTTCTTTTAAATGTCCTATTATTAGTCTTACAAGTGATTGCTCTACTATATTGTATGTTTGCTTTTACTAGAGACTTATTTTCTGTTTTCTGTTTATGATTTTCTTCTAGTTGGCATTTTCTTATCTACTTAAAGAAGTGCCTTTAACATTTCTTGCAAAGACCATTTAGGGATGATGAACTCTTTTAAGTTTTGTCTGAGAAAACCTCTCTCCTTGAATTCTGAGTAACTCTGCCAGACACAGTATTCTTGGTTGTAGGCTTTTTCCTTTCAGCACTTTGAATATATCACGACACCACTTTATTCAGGCCTTCAATGTCTTTGCTATAACAAAAAAAAAAAAAAAAAAAAAATCACCTGATAGCATTAGGGGGGTTCCCTTGTATGTAATCAGTTGCTTTTCTCTTACTGCTTTTAAGATTCTCTTATTAATTTTTGACCTTTTTATTACTAAGTGCTTTAGTGTGGACATCATTGGGTTCATCTTGTTTGGGGCTCTGTGTGCTTCCTGGACATCTATTTCCTTCCCCTGATTAGGAAAACTTTCAGCTATTTCTTCAGATTTTCTGCCTCTTCTTCTGGGACTCTGATACTGCGAATATTAGTATACTTGATGTTGTCCTAGTTGATGTTTTAAAAATCCTCATGTTTAAAAATTCCTTTTCTGTTCAGCTTGGATGGTTTCCACTACCTTGTCTTCCAGGTCACTGATCTATTCTGCTGTATCCTCTAATCTAGTAGCGGATTCTTTTTCACTTCATTTATTATATTCTTCATCTCTAATTGGTTCTTTTTTATATTTTCTCTTTTTCTGAGTTTATACAACTCGTTTCTAGTTCAGTGAGCATCTTTATAACCATTACTTTGAACTCTCAGGTAGACTGCTTGTTGTGGTTTTATTTAGTTCTCTTTGTGAGGTTTTCTTTTGTTCTTTCATTTAGAATAAACTCTTGTCTTCTCATTCTGTTGACTCTGCTTTTCTCTTTGCATTACATCAGTTACGACTCCTGGCCTTGCAAGCAGTGGCCTTGTGTAGAAGTGTCCTGTGGGGCCAAGCAGCATAATCCTACCCACCCCACCAGGGCACCAGAACCAAGTACCCCAGGGATATGCCATGTGGGCTGTGTATGCCCTCCTGTTGTGACTGTGCTGCAACTGCTGCAGGCATGCTGGGTGGGGCTGGGATGCAGTCCCAGCCAGAGCTGTCCAAGGTGTGGTGGGGCGGTGGTTGCTTTGCGGGTTCACCAGTCCCAAACAAGGCTGACCACAGGGTATGGCAGAGCAGGTGCCGATTAAGAAGGGCACCTGCCTGAACTAGCAGGTTGGGTGGGGTGGCTCAGACAAGGAATGCCAAGGCAGGGTGAGCTGTGCTAGCAAGCTAGTTGGAGAGGGTCAGACTTGGCTTTCATCATTATCAGGCCAGCTAGGCTGGAGAAGGGCAAGAAAAATGGCACCTGCTACACTCCCAGTCCTGGAGAAAGTTTCTACAGATCCTTGCCCCTCCAGCACAAACCCTAAAATTAGCCAGTAAATCTATTCCTGTATAATCCAGATACTTTTCAAACTGCTGCCTCTCTGCTGGATCTTAGAGTTAGTAATAGAGTGTGCTGGTCCTGTAAGAGTAGTCTGTTTCTTAATGGCACCCTGGCTCTGCTGGAATAAAGCCCTGATGGTTTTCAAAGCCACATGTTATGGGGGCTTGTCTGCCTGGTACAGATCTCTGGAGCAGTTGAGGTGGGGGGTGGGGGCACTCAACATGGGGTTCGATCCCCTTGCTCTTCAGGGAAGACCTCTACCCCTGTGATATCCCTCTCGGTTGTAAGTTGCCGTACCATGTAACTGGTTCCCTACCATGTCTCTGCTCCTTCTTGCTTTCTCAGTGTGGCCTTTTCTTTCTCCATGGAAGAGTCGTTCTGCTAATTAGGTCATTTTCCGAATGACTTGCATTTCACGTAGTTGCTGCCTGGGGTGTGTCTGTGGGAGGCGTTGGGATCCTCCTCCTCTACGATGTTCCCTGGTCATCTCGACATTAAGAAAATTTTACCTACTGTGTTTCTTACAGGATGTCGAGAATGCCATCCAGAGTCTTGACCAGATTCAGGTTGGATTTTTTTCTTCATGTTTTTGGCAAGACCTTCGTAGGTGGTGGTTATGATCTTCTATTTAGAAGCACATGGTATCTGGTTATATTTTTGTGACATGAGGCAGCCACAGATGCCCAATGCTTAGACCTCTTAGTTTACTAGGAGTTGCAGATGTTGATAGAATCCTATCAACCCTTTATTCACTAGAATACTTGTATGAAGAGAAAATTCCTATGTCTACTATTAGGTACCCAATGGTAGTTGGTAGAGGGGAAAAATATGTATCTTCCTGTTGAATGTGTTGATTCCCTAGCTTAGCCCAATGGTGGTATTAACACTGACATTCATTTTTAATCATTAAGGAATTCTTACTTTTATGTTCTTTCTCTTGTTACAGCCAGACTGACAGAATGTTACATTTCAGCCTTTACTATATCAGGTCTCTTTTAAAGTTCTTTTTCCTAAATTGTTTCCTCTGGTGTTAATTTTTCTATTTGGTCTTTTTCTTTCTGTTGAGGCACCTCATTTATCTGGTGGTCCTTAATTATCAGTTTACATTTAAGTAGGCTTGAGTTTCCAGTGTTGTGTTTCCTCTGCTTTTCTGTAAACAGAGGACTGTTTTACTGATAGTTCTGAATGGGGACTCTTTTTAAAAAGTTTACTTATTTTGGTGGGGAGAGGGGGAGAGGGGCAGAGAGAGAGGCGGTGGGGGGAGGGAGAGAGGGAGAGAGGGGGGGAGGGAGGGAGAGAGAGAGAGAATATGAATCTCAAGCAGGCTCCATGCTGTCAACAGAGAGCCCGATGTGGGACTCAATTTCACGAAGCGCAAGATCGTGACCTGAGACAAAAATCAAGAGTTGGACACTCAACTGACTGAGCCACCCAGGTGCCCCTCTGAGTGGGGACTCAATGGAAGCTCCTTGTGGGACACCAGGACTAGGAATATTGATCTGCAATTTCATCTAAGAGTGAGAAGGTAAGGAGCTGATGGTTAGGCTATTGCTTCTCTAAATGCTTTCCTCTGGCATCAACATAAGAATTCCAAGTCCTGGCTCTCACAATTTGGTTTGTTCATTTTTCTTGAGAAGAGATTTTTCCCTTTGGTAGAAATGCTTGCTGCTCCTGTACTCTGTGTATAGCAGTAAATATAGGAGTGAGAGCTTTCTCTATAAAGGCCATCAAGCACCCTAATTTGGTCCTATTAGTCACTAATTCTAAACCCAAAGCCCTCTCTCTGATTTCTGCCTGCTAAATTTGCTCCCATCTCCTCTGGGGCCCTTTATAAAGTCTAAGCTGGCTTTTCCAGAAACTCTGGCCTTGTTTCTTTGCCCTTATAGATGCCCATACTCCATTTTGAGTATGTAGGACTTTACTTTAGAATGATTTTAAGAGGAGTGAAAGGGAAATGTGTGTAGTTTGCCATAAATATCAGCCTTTTAATGATATCCTCTAGAAAAAAACAAAAATTCTTATTTTCAGCCAACTTAACAGTTGATCAATATGAATATTTCCTAAATATGTTTGATATGGGTACTAAATTTAAAACTTCCAGTTATGAAATTATTTACATAGTTTTAATTTCATGAGATCATATCTTAGTCTTTTCCTACATTAATTCCATGCTTGTAAAAAGTGATCTACATACAGAAATATATACTACCAGAATAAATATTTTTCAATCAAAACCAATTATTGGATGCAAATTAAAAAAAAATCAAAGTCGATTATATCTTTAATAAGGTTTCCCATTTAAGGGAGAGCAGCTGCATATTCTGGAGTCAAATCTGAAACTTCCCCATTTTCTTGGGGGAAAATGTTATAATTTAATCTTTAGAAATCAAAGACTTTATGTCACAGGTAGTATAGTCAGATTAAATTACCATACCTCAGAGCCTCAGATTAAGACTACAATAAACTGAATTTCAGAACAAGAACAGAAATACTGACTTTGATTAAATGACTAACATTAGTTCTGAGTTAATGGAGGAGGAAAAAATCTTGTCATTAACTTAATGCCAAATCTTTATAAATTCAAGGTCATTTTGAAATCTCTCAGACAGTTCAAGTTAGTGAAATAAAGGTCTTCTACCTTATCTTAAAAATCATTTCAAAATAGGGAAAAAAACCCCACAAATTTTTTGATGAAACCAGGAGATATTTCTAACCCCTAGTCACAAACTATAAAGCGGAAAGTATATGTTAAAATTATAAATGACCTGTTTATGTGCAAAGTGACTTCAGTGCCATGTGCCTGCAGAGAGAGATACTGAAGACAAGCAAACCAATTCACCCAAGGAAGTTCTAAGAACTGAAGATCCCAGGTACTGAGGCTGGGATAAGGCAAGGGACTGAGTGGGGGTTGTTTTAAAATGTGGGGTACAGAAAAGAGGGGACTCTCAGATTATTTTCCAGCGAACTGACGCGGAGATGACTCCTTCTGCCCCCCACCCTTGGCCTGAGAGAGAGAAGGGAGGAGGGGGTATGTGGAGTCTCTGGAGAAGCTAAATCAGAGCCGGGACAGGAGAACAAGAAGCACAGAGGACTGCAGGTGAAGATGGAGACTGAATGCTGACTGGCTGGTGAGTTCCTCTCTCCAACCCCATTCTGTTCCAGAACACGGGTGCATTCATGAATCCCCACCCTGTTTTTCCAGCAGAGATCAGAGGATCCCTCTATGAAGAAAAAGAACCCACCGAGAAGATCCCCTGGTGAGGTCAGCTGGCCTGCATGTTGATAGGCTGTCTCCCCACAGAGATTCCAATGAGCTTGTTTCTTAACTTTTTAAATATACAGAGTAAGAATTTCCTGACATTTGAAGGAAGTCATGACAGAGACAAAAAGAGGAAAAAGGCGCTCAGAGGAAATAAAAGCATTCTCCGGCAAACAGAAAATAACTTACCATTCATGTCTTTCGAGAGACGAGAAGATGCATCTGCAAACGTACATAGTTCCAGAGAATGGCAGGGGGAAAAAGCTTTCAGAGATTAAAACCAGCAGCTGAAGTTTCATCAAAGAGGTTGAAAAATATTTCTGAAAGTAGGTGGGAAAACTAGAGATAGAAATTAGAGGGGAAAATATTGAGATCAGATTATGAGCCTGGGAGCTCCAAAGAAAGACAGAGAGAGAAAAAAAAGTTTCCCAGGACTGACAAAGATGAGCTTCTAGCCAGAATGGGCCAGCAGCGAGTGCACAAATTATCGGCCACCTCTGTGAAGTCTGGCAATACCAGAGGTAAAGAACTAAAATATTCCACTGGGAGAAAATAGTAGGTCATGGGGTAAGGACTAGGAAACAGAATAGCCGCTGACTTTAAATCTAGAAATGGAGCCCTATAAATTCTCGTGAAAATTATTTTTAGTCCAGAATATTATGCCCAGGAAAAATACCAAGTGGAAGGGTTTTTGGTTTAACTATCCAGGCAAACTTTCAAGAATAGAATAAATTCATTTTGAAATAGGTGTTCCATCAAAACAGCTGAATACATGGGATCTAAACATAAGAGTTCTATCAGGGAGCAGACGTGGACTCAAAACGAAGCAGAAAGGGTCAGGAACTAATGGAGAGATCATCTAGATAACGAGATTATCTGGACAGGGTCCTCATGCAGAAGAACAGATAAAGGCACTTTACAGTTGTTGGAAAGTGTGAGAAGGCTTCAAGTGTTGAAGAAAACCAAGTAAAGAAAAAGGAAGAAAGCTGCCCCAGGAAAATAAAAAAAGTGGTATATCTTGTGGTTCAGCAGTCAACAGTATTTACACAGACATCAATGAAAATACTGAATACGCATAGAACCAAAAACTCTGCAATAGCCACACTGTGACGACTGTGGAGGAAATAATGCAGGTGGCAGGGCAGTCCTGGATGGAAGAACTAAGATGCTCATTTCCTTAATGAAAACAGACAAAGGGAATGAATTAAGAGACAACATCACATACATAATATTTAGTTATATGGTGATAAAGAGCAAAGTGGGGGGGTGCCTGGGTGGCTCGGTTGAGCGTCTGACTTCGGCTCAGGTCATGATCTCACGGTTCGTGAGTTCGAGCCCTGTGTCGGGCTCTGTGCTGACAGCTCAGGGCCTGGAGCCTGCTTCGGATTCTGTGTCTCCCTCTCTCTCTGCTCCTCCCCTGCTCACACTCTGCCTGTCTCTCAAAAATAAAGATTAAAAAAAAATTTTTTTTAAAAAAAGAGCAAAGCGGGGGTCTCTGGAAAAGCTGACTCAGAAAGCATTGTGTAGAGACTGTATCAGTAAGCTTTTAGAACTACTATTTAGTCCATTACTCATGCATGCCTTTTCACAGTGGTTTATTAGTTAAATCATTAAAATACAGAAGCAGCATTGAGGACATATAAATAAGTCTGAACTCCATAGCCAATAATTTCATGATTCTATTTTCCTGAGGATATTTTAGCAAAAACTAATGTAATCAGAAGTGTGGTCATTTTAAAGGAATGAAACACTGGAGAGGGAAAGCCAGGGACCCAGCAGTGCTAGCTGACTATGTTGGGTTTATGAGGCTTGGTATGCTGTACCAGCAGAAAGGCTGAGTGCGGGGCCAGAGAACACTGGTTCTCACACTAGGAGTACTTTATACCGGGTCCTTAGCTTCTGTGAGTTTCCTGGCCTATAGAGGTACATAAAATGATGTCATAGTATGACTCTCCCCACATCAGACATCACTTGCATGCACAATGCTGCGAACACATATACTTTAAAGTGATAAAATGACCTAAGTATAAATGGCATTGCCAGAGAAAGCTAGCTGCTGATCTCAGTACAAAATTGGTGTCCATGACTGTAATACAGGGTTAGTAGTTTATAACCTTTAACTTTTTTTTTTTTTTTAACTTAAGTAGGCTCTATGCCCAACACGGGGTTTGAACTCACCACCCCAAGATCGAGAGTCGCATGCTCCACCCACCAAGTAAGCCAGGCATCCCTATAACTTGCAGGAGTAATGTAGTTTAATTTCTTGTATAATTACTGAAATTCACAAGCCAAGATCCAGGTGATAAATACATTTAAATAAAAAATTTAAATCTTTATCAGCAATTCACTGTAAAACAAGGAATCTACTTAATATAAAACAAACTTAAGGACCTACCAACCATTAAATCCTATATAGAGATCCAAGTCCATCAAGGCAGCTGCTGCTTCCTTGGTACCATCAAACGAATGCACCTAGAACATACAGGTGTAATTTTATTTAATAATCGCTCTTTCTTTAAAAATCCTAAATAACATTAATAAGACTTTCTAAGGAAAAGTGTAGGTGCATAGGGGTTTGTTTTTTTTGTTTTTGTTTTTTGGGTCAGAGGGTTTCGGATGTGGTGGCCCCTACAATTTTTATTTTCAATTCGAATCTCACAATTATAATGGGTCACCATCTCCAAAGAGGTGAGGCACGAGGGGACGTGGCTGCCCAGACTCTCTCTGTGGCTGTGCTGGTGGCTCCGCAGTACCTTCAGGAATGGGGAATGGACGTGGGAGCCACACTCTTAGGCAAAAGCATGAAGAAAAGTTAGAAATGTGACAAAACCATGTAAAATAAATCTTAAAATGTTGAGTTTTTATTATGTTAGAGGATACTTTTTTCTAGAAAATGACTTTTAGAAGAAATTTTAAGGAGATCTAGAAAGTGTTGCGAGAATGTAACTACAAAACTGAACTGTGAGATGGTAATAATCAGCTCAGTAGGCAAAAAGGAAGATGGTGTTGTTCTCCTTCAAAGATGTAAGGAAGAAAGCATAGTCTTTCATACTTTGGATATATCTATGTAATCTAAACAATAAGTTACGCTTTAAATACACCAACAAGTAATGTCATTAATCTGTTACTACAGCATCCAGAGTCAGAATCCACTATGGATAACAGGTTTCTGAAAAATAAAACTGCATTACACGGCTGCCCAAAAGGGTTTATTCTCCTCTCAGCATCTCTAGCTGACTAGAAGATATATCCTCCATTAATACCAAAGTAATTTTAAATATAACTCCTCATAAACCATTGCAGAAAATTCGTTTTTTTTTTAATTTGGCAATCTTTTTTTTAAAGCTTTTATTCTTAAGTAATCTCTACACTCAATGTGGGGCTTGAACTTAAAACCCCAAGATCAAGAGTTGCACGTTCTACTGACAGAGCCAGCCAGGCGCCCCTTGACAATCTCTTTTTTTGATAAAATCAAACATTTAGGTTTGGATTTGCTAAGTAACTTCTTATTTAGAAATGAAGCAAATGGGCAAAGAGGTAGAGCCATTAATCCCCCCATTAATGAAAGCCTCTAAGCCTCTCTCAGTTCCCAAAGGATAAATTAGAGTCAGTAAACTATAGATAAAAACGTGCGCAGTAATATCAACAGCAACATAGAAAACATTATCACCAGCAGTACACGACATGAAGCAGAGGCTAAAAACCTGAGAGAATACAGTTGAAGCTATCAAAGCAGCATATGTGGGCAAACAGTAAGTGCTCAGTGCCATTTCCTCTTTCTTTAGTTGGTGTAGTATAATTGATTTTATATACCTGGATAACAGCCTTTTTGCTGGAGATGAGTGAATCTCCTAAAATCACAGGTGAAAATTTGTACATCTGAGCATTTTTTGGAGGCAGATTTTCCAAAGAGCCCATGATCGAAAAAAGATTTAAGGAACACTGCTATGGATACCTGAGCTAAGTGGTGGGCAGATACTGTTTATGGAAACTGTCTCAAGACTAGTGGTTGAAATGACCACACAGAAGTGTTTACAGAGTACAAGCAGATTCCAGAAAGGAGGAGTCTGTAATCAGAGTGCTAAGTGAATACAGTTGACAAATTAAGAAGGCAAACCTGAGGTGAATATTAAAATGTTTCAAGATATTAAGATTAGTTTATATTTTGCTCAGAATTTAAATTGAAGAACACTGAAGAATGCTGATGGAAGAGGCAGAGAAAAAGAATGGTCACCCATGCTATTAAAATATAGGAGTAAATTCATGGGGTTTTCTTGTGAGCGGAATTCTTGATCATTCTTGTACTTTGGACAAAATAAATGTAATTAAATCGGTGTGATTTAGGTCTGTATTACATCTGGCCCATAGATTTAATAGTAAATTTATGTACCTCAACAAGAGAGGGAAGAAGCTTAATAGCTTTACTGCTGATATCTGGATTCCTTTAGAAGCCAACAGGACTAACAAAGAAGCTTCTGTGCCTCCTTTATTAAAAACAACTCTTCTACTTACCACTCCACCTACACACCGATCTCTGTTTCTTTTCATTATGTCTGTAAATTAAAAACAAACAACTTTTGGCAAATACTTTGCTAATTTCTGCAAAATTCTTTAATTCTAAAGGAGATTTTAGCTCTAACTCACCCAAAAATTCAGCATGTGCGTTCCGACAGTGAAGAAACATTGGTAATTTTGTTTGTTCTGCCAGTTCAAACTGTTTTTCAAAATATCTGCATAATGCCAAAAAAATTTCGTGAATTTTATTTTAGCATAAGAAAAATAATTTTTTTAAAGGACTTTTATTATCTAGGAGATTACAGGACAGAAGTAGTGAACTCAGATGTTTAAAATACAGCTGGCTTAGCCAGAGGCATTGATAATTATCACATACATCTTCCTGAAAGGAATACTTCGTTTTCTGGGATTACAAAATCATTTTCAAAAAATGTCCGTTAGTGGAGACCCTGGGTGGCTCAGTTGGTTAAGCATCTGGCTTCCGCCCAGGTCATGATCTCACGGTTTGTGAGTTCGAGCCCTGCATCAGGCTCTCTGCTGTCAGCACAAGGCCTGCTTCGGATCCTCTATCCCCCCAACCCCCCCCTCTGTCTGCCCCTTTCCCACTCACGTGCTTTCTCTCTCTCAAAAATGATAAATAAAAATTTTTTTTTAATGTGTTAGCTTTCCATTATAACTTCTAGGTAAATTAGCACTTTCTTGATCACTAGAAATAAAGAGCTATAACGTTTAAGTCTACAGTGATGGGAGCTGTTCCCTCAAATATGCTTTTAACTAGCTTTTCCACCAAACCCCAGCAAATGAAGCAGACACCCTCCCATCACCTGTGGGACCCCTTCCCTGCAGCATGTGTTGGTGGTGAATATACCACCAGCCTCTTGCCTGGAGAGCGGGCTGAGCACCATCAGTGGGAATCCATTCGCTCCAGCAAGAGGCCAGGCAAAGCTTTGTGCTCCGTGTTTGCCATGTGCTGTTATACAAGAAATTATTACCACTAAACACAAGGATTTATTAAATATACACAAAAAAACTAAAACACTGTTTTTCAAAGATCTGAAAATTACATGATAAAATGGCAGCCCTAAATGTTTGAAGAGTACTTTAGAAAAAGGTTTTTCAAGTACCACATACCATTATCTCATTTGATCCACAAAATAACCCTAAAATAGGACAAGAGCTGGTGTCAGTGGATTTAGGACTTCATCCAAGATCACAGAACACAGTGTGATCAGAACTTCAGTCTCTAAGTCCAGGTCCGGCCAAAACGACCCAAGTTGTATTCAAAGAAGCCTTTTTTCCTGGTCCTATAGCATAAGAGCGAGATATAATGGGGTGGGCTGTCCTATGTTTTCTCACTCAGCACAGTGCTCACTAGTTCTCATTAACGGTCATGCAGTTAAAATAAAACCCAGGAATTACAGATAATAAGTGCCTTATTTCCTACAGGAGTTTACCTCTTCTAGGTGCCTTGATTTTAGGGAATAATTTCCCTGTGTTTCACTTAAATCTCTTTTGCTATATTTTCCGCTGTCTTGTCTCCTTGACGTGTAAGGACAACCATTTTCCTGAAGTACCCCTTTGTACTCTTGAAAATGCTCAATTTTTTTTCATTTTTTTTTTTGAAGTTTATTGATTTATCTTTGAGAGAGGGAGGGAGGAAGGGAGGAAGGGAGGAAGAAGGAGAGAGGGGGACAGAGAGTAGGGAGAGGGAGAATGAATGAATCCTAAGCAGGCTCTGCACTGTCAGCACAGAGCCTGATACAGGGCTTGAACTCGTGAAGCATGAGATCATGACCTGAGCTGAAACCAAGAGTTGGACGCTTAACTGACTGAGCCACCCAGGTGCCCTGAAAATGCTAAATTTTAAAATTAGAAATAGAAATGTACTTCTTAGTTTTCATAAGCTTGGTGTTCTTTGTCTTTATTACCCAATGTTTAGGTGTTTATTTACTTATTTTAAATGTATATTTATTTTGAGGGGGAGAGAAAGAGAGCAAGCAGGGGAGGGGCAGAGAGAAAGGGAGACAGAGAATCCCAAGCAGGCTTTGCACCATCAGCGCAGAGCCCGTTGTGGGGCTTGAACCTTCAAACTGTGAGATCGTGACCTGAGCCGAAAGCAAGATTTGGATGCTTAACTGACTGAGCTACCCAAATGCTCCCACTGTGTTCAGGTTTTTAAATCACCTTTTCAGATTCTGCTGGGCTAGAAAAAGCAAAAATAGTTTAACAAAGTGCTAAAATTTCGCAGGGTAGGAAACAAATGAAATCTTAAAAGAAAAGTCACTGTTTCCATAACGTTTAACGTAATACAAGTGTCAGCAAGTAAGTGTGCTCCAGTCATTATATAAACTTGACCATGTATCTGGCTTCTGGCTACACACCACATACCCTTTGTGTTCACCACTCTACATGGATCATTTCTTTCACACAAAACTCCATGTACAAAGCCACACAACCAAGCCACAGATTTACAGAATCTAATGATCACCTTGGGAATAAGCCTATCACAAAACAGGCAAAAGTACAAACTATGAAAATAATAGATGCTCAAGCAGGGTGCCTACAGAATTTTGCATAATATGAGAAAAGAAAGGTCCATGCGTTCAAACTAGGTAGGTGTCTTAAGGAGGCCAATTATTCCTAGTGACATATATTGAGAATAGCTGGTGCTTGACGTTAAACTATTGTCTGTAAAGAAAAAAAAAAGCCACGGTAACTAAAAATAGCATAAGTTAAAGGGCAGGAACTGGAACCTTTCAAGAGACATCTTTGCTTTTATTATTTTTTTCTTAGCTCATATATGAAAACCGCTGTTTACCTGTGTTAGATTTGCTCATTTTAGTGAAACTGTAATTGCTTCTAATTGTAATACTGCTTCTTACATTTTAGGGTCAACAATCAAGTACAGGTCAGCTTGACCTTGGAAAGGTCAGCTTCAGAATAGCGGCTGTTAGTAGTCACGACTGAGGCAACTCCAGAGGACCCAAAGCATTACCACAGTGTACCTTAACCCACGGTGGCGATCCCTCCTCTGGACTGGCTGATGGCAAGGACAGCCTCAATCTCTCCTCTCTGAGGTCCCCTAAATCCCCAAACGATTTTTTTAAATCCTGTCTGATGTCGGATTTCTTTTTTGCACAGTGTTAATATTTTAAAGCCCCAAGAAAAATCCCAAAGCAAATTCTTCCCACTCAAGTGAACCAAGCTCTAAACTTACAACAAGAAAAGAGAATATGGCCCGTGGCAGAGAAACTGAAAATGCAGGGAATGCTTAAAGGGTAACCCTTCCAGGATGGAATCAGCCTTTCCCTTGTTTTCTGATTTTTTTTCTTTTTAAAAAATACTTTCCAAAAACCCCAAATAAAAAGAACAGCCAGTGTTTTCTTTAGGATGAAAATATTTCTAAGAATAACACAACTGCCACAATTTATTGAACACTTACTTTGTGCCAGGCATGTTACTCTGGGCCTTACATACCAGATGTTAAGAAAAGTAGGTGGAACGATGAAGAAATTGAGATTTACAAAGAGACATACAGCCACCAATGGCAGTTGTGATTCCAGCCCAAAGCTGTTGATTCCAAAGATAACTACTTTCAAACACCGTTATATACTGCCTTTACTTACCATTATTTCTCAGACACTATTTTTTAGACACCGTGTCTACCGCACATTAGTTTTGTCTTGCCTAGTAATCTATCACACCATTTTCTACTTTTCTCTTCTCATAGATCTTTTTCCTGACTGCATTTTTACACAAAAAACAAAAACAAGTCATACACTGGTTAAGTCTCCAGGATGGTATCAAATAACAGCTCAAAATCTAAATTCTTCCGAGAAAAGAGCCAACAGTAAAAGCTGAATTGTAAGCTTTATATCCATGCCGCTCTACAGGAATCAAAAAGGACCCTCTCCTCCTCATTAAAAACTCGGTGAACATTTCCCGAGTACCTACCACGTACCGAGAGTACTGTGCATGGCACCATGGGAACTACAACATGAGTAGTAAGACTTGGCACCTGCCTCTGCAGAGCCCAGAGGCTAGTCTGTGTGGGTGGGAAGGGGTAGCGGGCTGCAGCGCACCCACGGCGGGGAGCACTGAAACTAGCACAGCCGCTGTGAGCAGAGCAGAGCCTGTGAGCAGAGCAGAGCCGGAGCCGTGGGAGCACAGGTGGAAGGCGGGGCATTTCTTTCCGTAGCAACGGTCCACACAGGATAACTGCTAGTGTGGTTTTTTACTACATCATTTGAGGTTTTAAAATTTTTAAAAATCTCAGATTGAACTGCCCATCTCTTCAAAATTTATACCAGACTTCAGTCTGTCCTTAGCTTTATCTACTCTGGAAGAGGCCTCACTCACATCTCCTCACCTTATTGGCAAAGGCTTCCCTGACTCCCCCGGAAAGTCCTTCCGCCCTACTGCCCTACACCTTTTTAATAGCATTTTCCAGCCTATTTTAATTATTTATGTCTTCTCTTATCTATAAAGGCACAGAACCAAGCCTATCTTTCCTTGTCTCATACTGAGGAGGCACTTGGTAATCATTTACTGAACGAATGGAGTTCAGACTCCCTAGTACAGATTAATACCTGGGCACTTGGCATCTACGTTCAAGCCTAAACCATATCCTGCTATGTGCATACTATTTTAATTATGAAAGGATTTACTCTAATGTTTAATTATCTTGATCATTAGTACACTGTTTCTGAAATGTAACAAAATGCTCAAGTCTTAAGTCTATTTTTCTTTTTAGCCAGTAACACTATCCACCAGTGTGCTTTATAGGAGCTCCAATTAAAAGGTATAGGCAGTGGGTTGTAGGAAGTCTACATGGCTTGTGAGCTTTGGAGTTTTCTCAGAAGCCACCATTCTCCATGTGGCTCCTATGAAAGGATTCTCATATTCTAAGTTGACAATATCCAATGCCCAGCAAGAGTAAAATAAGTTTTTCTAGCTTTGGTGATTGATCCTATAATTTCTTTTTAATATCCCTTGCCCGTAAATCGTGTCCCCCACAAATGAATTTAAATCATCTCATTGGAATGATGCATGCATGAATACATTCGTGAAAAAAAGAACAACAAAAGTCTCTATTATGTAAAACTCATCCCTTTTTTCCACCATTAAAATTAAGTTAGCCGGTTAACCAATTAGGAGCTATATGCTTCCATCCCTTATGAATTCCATGCAAGTATGCATGGAATTTGTTTCACTTAACTTTTGATATACAAAGGGATTAACAAAAAATCCTGATGCTTACTCCAGCTACATTCGGAACTGATAAACGCTATATATAAAAAAAAAAAATCACTCTTAAGATTTTACAATAATTCCTGAAGTCAATAAAGGTCCTTACTTGAGCTGAGTATCTCTGGGACAGAACTGTAGTCGGTCAAAATCTTTAAAAGATAAAAAAAGAACAATGACTCGTAACTTGTACAGAACAATCACTTTCAAAGTCAGTCTAACAGGGCTAGGTTGGCACTTACCAAGTCCACACTCCCCTATTGCTACAACTTTCCCCTTATTGTTTTCAGCGAGATTTAACAACTCCATTAGGTAAAGATCAGGGTCATTCTTTTCAAATTCATCACATCTTGTAGGATGACATCCAACTGTACTGAAAAACATATCTAGCACAAAATAATGTCTTGGGATTATTTCCAAAGTATTTTTCATATTATATTTAACATGTAAAAATGACAGATCAAATACTTTCAGCTGGTTAATTTTTAATAATAGCCATAAACTATTCAAACTGCCAGAATGGCATGAAGTTAATCATATAAGAATTTTTGGAATACCTTAGCAAAGCAGGACAGGAATATGAAAATTGCCTTAACAGATTGGTAAAAATAATTAATTCACCTCTTTCCAAAGCCTGGCATTTACTCAGCCTAACAGAATGGAAAATGAAACAATTTCTTACAGAATGAAGTGTCATAACCTAACTATATCTTCATACTCACTATTCATGTGACCATCTTGTTTCACATAGTTAATATGACAATTAAAATTTAAACATGCTTAAAAAGGGTGAGTTAAGGAGGTGGAAGGGAGATTTGTTTATCTGATAAAAAATTAAGCTCACTTATTTGCAGACCATGTCTTGATAACTGTAATTGCACGAAACACCAACGTGAAGTCAAAAAGGGCTTCTGAGTGGTTTGCACCTGAACCCACGTGAGAGGTGGGGAGCCTTCCTCAGCCTCTCCTGCAGGTGCTTACATATAAGAGGAGGCAGAGGTTTTAAAACAGTGAGACCACAGGTTCATGAAGGGGGGAGTGAAGAGGGCTGACAATGAAGATTCAAGAGCTTTTGAAAATAGATCTCTCTGGGGATAAAAAGTATAGAAGACAGTATTCTTATACACCTCAAAGGCATCTGGGAAGATGGTTATTTTTATCTTAATCATTAAGAAAAAGTGTCAGTGGTTCCTGAAGAGAAGTACGCAGTTTAGAAAGATTGCCACAAAAAGACAGCTTTTTAAAAAAATATTTTGTTTACTTAGAGAGAGAGAGAAAGAGAAAGAGCAAGAGCAAGCAGGGGAGGGGCAGAGAGAGAGGGAGAGAGAGATTCCCAAGCAGGCTCCAAACCATCAGCACGGAGCCCGACATGGGGCTCAAACCTACGAACCATGCGACCATGACCTGAGCTGAAACCAAGAGTCTGGAATTTAACCTACTGAGCCACCCAGGTACCCCCCAAAATAGCTTTTAGTAAGTAAATCAGTATTTTTAAAAATAAAATAGAATGCCTAATTCTTCAAAGTGTAGCACATGAAGTATGACAAAACACAAAACCAAAAAAAGGTGAGGTAAAACGAATGCCAGATAAAGGAGATGTTTTGTGTAACTAGGATTCCCTTTGGAACCAATTCCAAACCTTATAGATTTTAAATAAATGCAAAACGTGTAACATAAAGTGAGCATCTGAGGGATTATACATTATTACTTGCATTCCTGGGGCCTTACACCGTGGTCTGCATGATACATACTTAATAAATGATCCTTCACAGTTTAAGTTTAAAAAAAGCAAAATAAAAGCAACTCCCATCCTGAACACATTACAGCATACACACAAAAATCCTGTATCAGGAATACTGGAGACTAAATTATATACCTGGTGAACTTAATTCTCATTAAGGAAATCTTAAAATAATCCTTAAGTACGATGAGAGAGGATTTAAGCAAACATCTGATATATCAGTGTCAGAACCCTTTCATCTTAATCACAGCCTGTTACACTCAGTCCGTTTTCCTGTTGTTTCCCGTCATGATCCGTTGTATTGTACCTGAGGCAGTTATAGAAAGATTTCTTCAAAATAACTTAATTCATATGGGGGGGAGAGGGTCAAAGTGAGAGGAGGATACCATTTGTTTGTGCCAAATGCAGTGCCTCTTTACTGTCCTGCAGATTTCCACCTGTGATCATAAACTGAAACAGAAAGAAAACATGCCCACTTTAACAGAGTATCAACAAGTTTCCTAAACACACCTCCCTGCTGCTTTTCCAGAATGCTTTCCTCTCTAAGACTGTCACACACTTACCTTCCTTTAAAATTTGGCTGAAAGGTCACCTCCTACGTAGAGTGGTCCCTGACCACCCCTCTCCACACATACAAGCATACATCCAACACGGAATGTGTCACTCCTATTAAAGTGTATTCATGTCTGTTTTACATTGAATGACAGAGGACAGAGATCACATTATGCTTAACAGACCGAGCCACCCAGGCGCCCCCCAGAGATCACATTATGAAAGCCTGACTAAATACTTCTGAATTTAGAATTCTGTTAATCTAAGTTAGAGATTCAACAGTGTTTATTAATTCAACAGTTCTCCAAGTGAAGTCCTGGGACATCCAGGGGATATGTGAGGTCAAACCTATTTTCAAAATAATACCAAAGATGCTATTTGCTTTTTCACCCTCAGTCACAAGTGTGCAGGGAGTATTCCAGAGGCTACATGATGTGTAATGTCACAACAGACTGCCTGCAAAAACACATACCCAAGTTCAGCAGTCTTAAGAGCTAGACAGGAAAGGGACGAGATGTTTAAAAAAAAAAAAAAAAAAAAAGGTAAAACAATTCCATTCATGTCACTACATTTTTGGGGGTTGGAAAATATTTGTTTTTCCTAAAAATATGTTCCTTATGTAATATATTGGTTTATTGTTAATAGATATTTTGAATTTTTCTCAGTTTTAATGTCTAACAGTATATATTAACAGATAAAACCAAAACAAAAGTTCTTTGGGGTCTTCAATAATAGTGAAGAATGTGAATGGGTTCTGAGACCAAAAGTCTGACAATCTCTGGGTTAATGTATATTGATGACTTCTTTGTAAGGAAAATGTATGGCTCTTAGCAGAAAAGCACACTTCTAAAGGGATGGCCCTTAGGGTCCACCAGCAGCCAGAACAGTGTCTTTGCTACTGTATTAAAAGGAAAATGTCACCAAAGTGCCTGTGTGTTGATGGTGGCCACTGAGGCAGTGCTGATAAGTGTACATCCTTCTAGAGCAGTGATTTAAGTGCCCCGATGTATAGTTCTTTAAGCATCTCACTTCAAGTGCCTCCCTGAGCTAAAATGAAGAATTCACTCTAGGTGTATGCCTAAAGAGAAAACAATAAAACACAGGAGGAAATGCAAATGGCGAACAGACGTTTTTATAAAGCAACTTAGACTTCTAATATACCAGACATTGAGTATCTTACTCAGGGAATGCATAGGCATAATTAAATCCTCAACTTTTGGGAAAATTTTACTGTTTACCAACATTCCCTAATTCTTTAATACAAGACCAGGTGCCCACATTTAGTATTTCAATTGTGTAAAATAGTTGCTAATTAATTCTACCTTTTATCTGTAACTTTCCCAAAGAGATTAGAAAAACAACAAGCAAGGACAAGACGAGGGGACATAATCTCCTCTCCCAGTTCACACTGAGGACATTAGGCCGATGGCCTCTGCCACAGACTTCACAAAATACAGGCTGCTCACTTCATGCAGTGGCAATAGCAGGTGCTCTGCACTCCTGCTTTAGTTCACCCTCACAAGTCTCAAGTAGGCGTTATTATCACTGTCAGACGACGAATGGCGCCGGCGCTGGAAGCCAGCGGTGCCGCGATCACTGTGCTTTCAGTCACAACGTAACAGCAAGGCACCAAGTTAGATTTCAATTTGGAAGCATGTCCAAGTTATTCCATTCCTGTCATTCTTACGTGTGTGTGTGTGTGTGTGTGTGTGTGTGTGTGTGTGTGTGCTTACAAATGTTAAGACTGAACTACTCATGGCCGACGCGCAGAAATTCAGGAGCCTGGTATTCAGAGTTTGCAGAAAAGCATTTTATACAGCGATCTGCCAAGCACAGAATGACTGCATCATGAGAGAGGAATGCTGTAACCTTTATCCTTTCTTATTACTTGTGAATGAGAGCTATAGCGTTCCAAGTTGGGACTGAGAACTCATGAGTCAGCAGTGTCATCTTTTAATTTTTTTTATGTTTATTCATTTCTGAAAGAGAGAGACAGAGCACAAGCAGGGGTGGGGCGGAGAGAGAGGGGGACAAAGAATCTGAAACAGGCTCCAGGCTCTGAGCTGTCAGCACAGAGCCCGATGCGGGGCTTGAACTCACGAACCGCGAGATCATGACCTGAGCCGAAGTCGGACGCTCAACTGACTGAGCCACCCAGGTGCCCCAGCAGTGTCATCTTTTAAAACTCAGGTTATTCAACTTAGCAGCCAAAAGATTTGACACAGTGCTAATATTCATTTGCTTAGAACTCTCTAAAAGATAGAATTTTCCTGATAATCAAATTAGTACTGTAAAAATTAAAGTGTTCTCTCAGTTTTTGAAATGGTATACCCATACTATAAGAGCTAAAGGTGGTGACAGGATACACATTTTTTTTTTTAATGTTTATTTATTTTGAGAGAGAGAGAGAGAGAGAGAGAGAGAGAAGAGAAGAGGAGAAGAGAAGAGAAGAAGAGAAGAGAAGAGAAGAGAAGAGAAGAGAAGAGAAGAGAAGAGAAGAAGAGAAGAGAAGAGAAGAAGAGAAGAGAAGAGAAGAGAGAATCCCAAGCAGGTTCTGTGCTGTCAGTGCAGAGCCCGATGTAGGGCTCTAACTCCAGAACCATGAGATCAAGACCTGAGCCAAAATCAAGAGCTGGATGCTTCACCAACTGAGGCACCCAGGTGCCCCAGGATACATGTGTTTCTGATGATCACTTAATTCTAACAGATGCTAAATTACATTATAAAATTAAGAGTTGCATTTTGACAAACCTGGCAATTCAGATAGGTCTTAAAACTTTTTTTGAAAGAGATTTTGCCATTTACCATGTTTCTGATCACATGGAAGAACGATCCAAGCATGAGGTCTGTATCACTTAAATAGTTGTGAACAGAAAATTTTGATATTTTACTTCATTAACTTGCTAATATTACTTGCTGACAATACATATCCCAAAATGCCAAGTGTGGCCTGAGCTCTTTCTCTTCTATTCTGTAGTACCTTAACCAAAATTTAATTTCTTAAAAAAAACTTAAGAGTAACAAAAATGAAATGTTACCTTTTTAACACCAATCTGGACAGCTCTTTCTATTACATCTTGTAAGTCGTCTATAAAAGCAAAAACCCCACATTAAGAAAAGCTAGTAAAATTTTTTTTCACTTAATTATCTCTTCTTGAAAGAAAAACACATAGAAACAATCATATTTACCAAATCAATACCATTTGATGAGTACTTATGATAACAATCAGTGATAACCTTAAAAAAAACAAAAAAAGGAAACCTATATCAGTCAAACTAGGTGACTAGTTATCCATTTAATTGTATTTTATTCTGTTGACCAAAAGGGAGAAAAATGACAAAAATCAGAAAGTTCAAATGAAAGGTGAATTTGCTCACTACAACTTAAATCAGTTGCCTTAAAATTGAAACTTGTTGGTATTGTATTTTTTTTAATAAAAATAAAAGTCATTAAGATTGCTTATTTTTACTAGGGCTTTTCAGAGTGTATCTGTAATGCTTCCCAAAACATGATAAAACCTCTCTTTGTAAATTTCAGTTAATACCGTATTATTATAATTCCCATTCCCATTGAGGAAGGATAATTTTTATTTTCACTGACAGTTTTTTTCTTTTTCCCAAAATTTCTTGTTAAGTAACAATAAGCTTTCTGGGGAGATCAACTGAAGGCTAAGCTTTAAGAGGCTTGAGGTAAATGGACAGCAATATTAAAAAATGACATAAATCCATGTATTAATTTCAGATTTAAGTATCACAGTAAATTTGGTTAGAATTATCATTACTTCTAGAAGCTATAAAATTTCTTTTAGACAAAAAATATCAACTTAGTGAACTTACACTAAGACATCCAGTTTTGCTAAATATTGTAAACCAGAGGGATACTGATAAGAATAAAACTTATTTCATAAAAACACACATACAAACATACATACACAGAGTCATAAAGCATGAAATCTATTAAGTGCTACAAAGGCAAGAAAATCAATATAATTACATACTCTAAGATGTAGTACCTAACATTTGATAAACATAAAAACATTATCTAAACTTCTAAATGAAGTAGAAAAGGTATGTTTTGAGGTAAGGCTTATGAAAGCTAATGTTTAACTTTCTTGTAAGTGACATCTAACATTCTCTGTATTCAGAGAAGCTTTCGCTCATTACCACCTAGAAGCATAGTAAAATTATCTTGACGTAACTGCTGAAATGTGCACTTGCACTTCACCCAGGCCTCAAAACCAAATCTTCCTGTTTGCATTCACATAATAACAAGTATGGTAATTTTCTGAGGCAATTTTCACAAACCAGTTTATTGGAGATATTCTTTCAAAAACTTGTTGTTGCCATCATTTCCTGCTTACTCACCTCAGCTGACAAAATATGCTTTTTAAATGAACTTGATATGATAAATATAAGCCATTTTGCTTTTGGCTAAGCTTTCCATCAACCTTTGAGAGACTCCTGTCTATTCCCACCTATCCCACAGGTATCTGGGATTTAGCAAGACTTGGATGAAAAGGGGGGAAAGGTAAGACAGGGAGGATGGACAGCAGCACGCCTACTCCTTAATCCCATTACCTCTTTGTCGCTTAGCGGAAAACGTTTTCAAAGGACTAGATACTGATGTTCAACTGCAGGTGATTTTTTAAATTATGTGCCCTACTGTTCAGATGCTTAAAAGACCAATTAAGCAATCAGCGATTGTTTGGCTTTTATGCATATGGTTAAAGTTCTTTATTCAAAATCATAAGCTTCCTCAGAGAAGACCTTGGTAACACTTTGTTATAATAGGTGCTTTATAAATGCTCATGGCCGTGGCTTACCAATATAGCTTATAAATGTTTCACTTTGTTTATAGTTTTATCCAAGTTGCATAATAAATCCTTTAATATTTCAGCTGTAAAGTGGATTATGCTTTCCATCATCTCCCTGAGGCAGAAAGCTTGTCTTTATTTTATCTTAACAACAGAAACATTTACCTTGATGCTTCTGAACTCCCCTATAAATTCCTCTGAACATAGGATCTGTCAAGTTGATACCAATATCTGTGGAAGGTAAAAGTAAATAATTAAGAGCTTCTATTTTAAACTTCTATGATAAATAAAAGCTGTTATTAAATTTTTCATTCAAAGTCTAAGTGCCACCACTTGTCTGTTACTGTGCTAGACACCTGGGATGCAAAGAGTAAGATATAATTCCAGCCCTCAAGAAACTCCCTGCAGAATTGGGAAGGCAGACGCATTACAGACAATTAAGAAATATTATAAGTAGACACTGGCACTGTGGGACACAGAAGAGGAACAACTACCTTAGTCTGGTAGGTGGCCTAGAAGTTTCCAGAAAGAAGGGACCCCTGAACTGAATCTTAAAGGGTAAGTTAGAGTTACCCAATAGAAGAGGGGAAATGCAGACAGAGGAAGAAGGAACAATGCATTCGGGGTGTGAAATAGTGATTGTAGAGAGCTATAGACTGTTCTGGCTATTGGGAGAGAATTATAGGGAAGGGAGTAGCCAGAAAGTCCAGACTCTCTGTCTTTAAAATACCGGATGCAACAAGAAGCACAGATGGGTTTTAGGCAGAGCAGCAAGAGTTGTCTTCTGGACATCTCATTCTGGCATCTTTGCAGAAGGCAGGATTTGAAGGGGCAGATTGAATCCGTTTATCTCATTTGGAAACAGGCGAGAGCTCATTTTCACAACGAAGAGAAACTGAATTGAGGTAATGTAGGTCGAGATGCAGAGAGTGGAATAAACTATTTTTTATTCACCAAATATTACGAAAAGCATCTATCTCTGTGTCAAATACTATGTAAGGAGTTAGGGGATACAGAAATGAGTAAGACCCAACACTTGGTCCCTGCCCTCCAGGAATTCATAGTCTATATGGTAACTAATATATAATTTGTGATCCAGTAGCCTAGACTAAGCAACACAAGGGAGGAATATTTTTCTTTACTGCTGTATTCCTAGAACCTAGTATAATGATTGGCACATAGTAGGAGCTCTATACATGTTAAGTTTGTAAATAATTATTATGTGCTTGGGAGCACAAAGAAGGCGCAATAACAGTTTTGGCAAGAAAACCTTCACAGGAGGGCTAGATCTTGAACAAAGCTAAAGCTTGCAAGCTGATGAATGGAAAGGGCATTCTGCAACATGGATGTGTGGAAGAAAGAAATTCTGCATCTAGAAGAAAGAAATTCCTTGTGCCTGTAGAGCAGTGGTCCTCAGTGGAGAGCAATTTTGCAGCCCCTCTCTTCTTCTAACCTCCCTTGTTGCACAACATTTAGCAATGCCTGTATTCATTTCTAGTTGTCCCCACTGAGGGAGTGCTATTGGCAACCCAGGCTTGTGGCCACGATGCTGCTAAATATCCTACGATGATCACGATAACTTCCCCAAAGAATGATCTGACCCCCCCAAGTCAAGTGCCATTCTTGACAAATCCTGCTGTAGAGTATACGGGAGCCAGGGGAATAACAAGCTGTGAAGTCAGACTGTGACGGCCATGGGCAATAATAATGCCTTCCTTATTTCAAATCCACTCCCTTTAGCTTTCAGAACTAGGACAAGTCCCCAATGATAAGGGGCAGTTGCCTACCAACAGACCCTTATGTTAGTTCTGCTTACTTTCAGCTTCCTCTGAGGATATTCTCACTCTGATTTCTGCCAACCTGGCCCTCAGTAAGCTGTGCTGCTTCAACATTAAGGCAGACCTTAGACAATGAATGGGAGTTTGGATAATCCAAGAGATGATGTGGAGACTATCCCAGGTATTTGAAAACAGCAACAAAAAAGGCAGAAAGCATCAAAGATATTTCAGCAACAGTATATATGCCAATACAGGGTAGGAGATGAATTCGGACCCGGTACCCTTTAAAAGGACCATGGACACACAAACACTGAATACTATAAATTCAATATAGGTGTTCAGTGGGATGGCTCAGATCACAAGAATTCAGCAACTAGTTTTTTTTCAATTAAGGAAAGGAAATTAGATAGGGAAGGGTGCAGACTGAGAAGGGGAACCCAGGAAAGAGGGGAGGTCTTTCTGCCTAGAATAATCCTTCACAGGGGTCCGTCTACAATCACCCACCATGGATGATGGTTAGGAGCACAGATCCAGTGTGCATCGTTTCTACCCATTTCTCCTTTGCACAGCTAAGAGATTAGTATTTTTCCAAAGCAATCTTTTACTACAACACAAAGTGAAAAACAAAGGAAAAAAAAGCAAGCAAATTTAACAAGTAAACTTCATGATGCTCATTTTAAAAGCAACCCGAAGACTAGCTTGGAGGCTCAGTTTATGAAACCTTTCCATGTCCTTGTCTCATCCCTCACTGGACTGGATGCTAAACTGTTCTTCAGGGCTTGACCCTGAGGCAGATATGGCTGAAGCCAATTCTAGGTGATACCACTACCTCTGAGAACCTACTTCTTCCAGGTGTGGGTCAGTCCTTTGGGCCCTAAGTCACAGTATACTTCAAAAATCTGTATTTGGGGGGCTCCTGGATGGCTCAGTGAGTTGAGTGTGCTACTTCACTCAGGTCATGATCTCATAGTTCGTGAGTTCGAGACCCACACTGGGCTCTCTGCTGTTAGCATGGAGCCTGCTTCGGATCCTCTGTTTCCCTCCCTCTCTGCCCCTCCCCTGCTCATGCTCTCTTGCTCTCTCTCTCTCTCAAAAATAAACAAACATTAAAAAAAAAATCTGTATTCAGCTTTGGACCCAGATGAGCCTTGGCCTTTAGAATATCCTGCACTGACTCAGTCACCAATTTCTTCCCTCTTCTGCAAGACACCTCTTGTGATTTACAGCCTGTGGCCCTTTTCTTTCTGACAGTTTGCCTGAAGTGTCTTCCCTAGCCAGTTGTCAGAGCGGCTTTCTAGCCTTTGAATAGAATGCCTCACCTTATTCAGGTTTGGTGAAGGAGAGCAGAACATACCACCCCAAAATATCAGTTATTTTAAGCTGAGTGCACTGGAGAAACAGCAGATGCGAGCAAGGCTCTCTGCTCTCCCCCCGAACTAAAGATACCCTCCCATACCAAGAACAGAAGAGCACTGTCATCACTAGACTGGGAGTCAAAGACAAAATGAATCTGTATGAACAAACCCAAATAACCCTCATCATCTTCCATTAGTTTCCCCTAGTTTCCTAGTCATTGTCCCACAACTTAGACGATTTAAGCCTTTTTTTTTTTTTTTTTTTTGGTCACATTGCCACTTATGCTTTAGGGCCTAACAGCTGCTTTGGGGCTTCATTCTCCTTCTGAAGACTCCCATATACACAAAAAACAAAACGTATGTGCTTTTCTCCTGTTAATGTCTTAATGTCAGTTTAATTCTTAGACCAGCTACAGAACCTAACAGGGCAACAGGAAGTTTTTCCTCCTCTACATCTACAGAGGCAAATATGTTCTTTTTCTGGACTCTGAGTCACTTCTGTCTCCTCTAAGTTCTCTCCTCTACGGGCTGGCCAATGGCCCCCCCACTCCCCATCCACCCACTCACCGGCAGACACCTACAGGGTGATTAAGTAACAGGTCAACATGGAGGGATCAAAGAAAAGTTTAAATCGACAGATCACCAAAAAGTAAATCCGTAAGCAAGTTCCAAGAAGTACAATAAAACGGAGGAACTGCAGTTCTGGAAGGAGAATGAGCTCTGGAGTCAGAGTCCTAGGGGCGCCTGGGGTAGCTCAGTCGGGTTGAGCATCCGACTCTACTTCAGCTCCGGTCATGACACTACTAGGGTCACGAGATCGAGCCCTGCGTTGGCTCTACTCCACTTGAGCCTGCTTGAGATTCTCTCTCCCCCTCTGCCCCTCCTCTGCTTGTTCTCCTTCTTTCTCTAAAACAAGAAAGAATTCCTGGTATTGTGACTAATAAACTGAATGACTTTGGGCAAATCAGTAGGCCTTCTGAGCCTCAGTTTCCTCACTAGGAGAGAGGGCATAAAGTTTCTTCTTCCAGGAATGAAATGTGGCTCAAACTGGAAAATAAATGTGAAAGCATTTTGCAAATTAAAATCCTTATAAAAAGGGGTGCCTGGGGCGTCTGGGTGGCTCAGTCGGCTGAGCGTCCGACTTCGGCTCAGGTCACGATCTCACGGGTCTGTGAGTTCAAGCCCCGTGTCGGGCTCTGTGCGGACAGCTCAGAGCCTGGAGCCTGTTTCGGATTCTGTGTCTCCCTCTCTCTGACCCTCCCCCGTTCATGCGCTGTCTCTCTCTGTCTCAAAAATAAATAAACGTTAAAAAAAAAAAAACTTAAAAAGGGGCGCCTGGGTGGCTCAGTCGGCTGAGCATCCGACTTCGGCTCAGGTCATGATCTCGCGGTCTGTGAGTCTGAGCCCCACATCAGGCTCTGTGCTGACAGCTCAGAGCCTGGAGGAGCCTGCTTCGGATTCTGTGTCTCCTTCTCTCTCTGCCCCTCCCCCACTCATGCCATGTCTCTGTCTCTCAAAAATAAACATTAAATTTTTTTTAATCCTATAAAAAGTACTTAACTATTATTACTGAGCACAGTATACCTTCTGTAACGTGCCAACAACACATGGAATTTCAGTCAACATTAGCTACACTTCCATACCACCTCAGGTGGCTAACACTCTCAATTCATTATTAAACAGCCAATCTTTTTGTACCCAACTCATGACACAATTATGAAAATAAAGCCAGTCAAAATCTTACTCATTTAACAACTTGTTCAAAATATCCTAATCCATAATAAGGGACAGTCTCTTTTCAATTAAAATTCCTGTCACAAGTATGTCTACTGACAACAAACTCAAAAAGGTAAACAAATACTACATGAGAAGCAATTTCCAGCTTGAAATAGCCTGAAAAACTAAGAAAGTGAGAGACTGGGTAACAGCACAACAGGAAGAAAGACAAGGCAGAAACTGCTACTTCTGACTAGGGGGAAATTGAGGCAGTTATACAGTTAGGAGTATGTCATCTTATAAGGGTTAGTAATATTTACTTTTTTTTTTTTTTTTTTTATAAACTAGCTGCCTTTAAAAGCAGTACCTGCTTTATTGCTAAAAACCACTTCTGGTATTAATGAGTTTTATTTTTCAAAACAAGAGTGGAAAACTGCTTGCGGCCAAAACAAAACCACATCTCCAAACTAATGCCTCACTGTTTGGGCTCAGTGAATCATGTCTATCACCGTCACCTATGATCTAGGGATACAAAAGGACAGCAAATAGGGCATTTAAAATAGTTTCAGATTTGCTTAGCCCTCTGACAGAACTTCGACTTTACAGGAAATACAGGAAATTAGGAGACAAACTAACCACCACCACATAGCAATCAGAGGAATCCAAAAGACAGACTTCCGTGCGGCAATCTCTTGAATTTCTGAGACAGGGCCATGAAAAAAGAAATGTGCTAGGTTAAGGGGTTGGCAAGCTCTCGCCCACAGACCAGCGCCTATTTTTGTTTGCCCCTGAGCTAAAAATGGTTTTACATTTTTAAATAGCTGGGGGGGGAAAGTCAAAAGAATAAAAGTATTTTGTGATACATAAAAATTATAAGAAACTCAAGTTTTAGTCTCCAAAAGTTTTACTGGAACAAAGCCGCACCCATCTGTTTACGTAGTTGTCAATGGCTGCTTTTGAGTGACGAGATCAGAGTATTTCCAATAGAGATCATATGGTCCACAAAATAAAAAATATATACTATGTGGCCCTTTAAGGAAAAAGTTGCCCAACCTCTGTGCTAGATACAAAACTGAAGGACATCCAAATGCATGGCTCTGGGTTAGATACTGTTTTGGACGTGAGCACTTTTGATCTTGGATTTCCCAGACTCCGGAACTGTGAGAAATATTTGTTTATAAGCTATCCAATCTTCGATATTCTGTTAGAACAGCCCAAATGGACTAAAGCAATCTAGGACATTGCCTTTTCTCTCAAGGTATATATACCAAGTAGGTAGATTTTATCTCCCAACCAAACCTGTATACTCTTTTCCAACTATGGTAACACTCTAGTCAACCAATTCCAGTCGGAATGCCACTCTGACCCCTTTCCACTCTGTTCTCCACCGGACCCAAATTTTCTTTCATTCATAAATCAGATCATGATACCCTCAATCAGACTCCTCACTCTTAGGATAAAAACTGAAGTCCTAACATGGTATGATCTTGGCTCTGCTGATCTCTTTAGCTCATTCTGTACCGTCCTCCTATCCACTTAGCCCCTTCCCCATTTCTCTCTGCTCCAGACCACTGGTCATTTTTCAGTTTCTCAAAAAGTACCATGTATCCTCTTGCCACAGGATATTTGCATCGGCTGTGCTGTTTCGAACCTTCTCTCTGCCTATTTTGCCTACTAACTTAGTCTTTCAGAGCTCAGCCCAAGGGTCACTTCCTCAAGGAAATCTTTTCTAACCCACCAGAGTAAGTTTTGTTCCTCACCAAACACCCAGAGAACCATGTTTCCTTTCTTCAGTGTCCCCTTCTCTGTAACTGTGGTAAAGCCATTAGTGCCCTTATGAGGCTGTCTCCACCACTACACTGTGACCCGGTTTCTGACCCCCACTGATTTGTAGCATTCAGCACACTGGATGGCACAGAGACTCGGTAAATATTTTAGAATGAATGAATGACTAGGTTGCTCAAGGCAATCAAAGACGAAGAATAGGAAATAGGATCCAATCCCTAGGGAAACAGAATTTATACAAAAAAGGTGGCCAGAACTCCCAACCAGCCTGCTTCTAGGAACACAGGACAGGACGAGAATCCTGTTGAAAGAAAACAACTACAGATAAATCTTAGGTGCCTAAAAGCCCCCAGCTGGATGGCCCCAAGAGGTAGTTAGGTCACTAACTACTGCCAGCTGCTCTCATTGGCTCATGGAGGGGGGCAGGAGGAAGGGCTAGAACAGGAATCATCTAAAGCTGTGCTTCTCAAACTGGGGGTGTTCCAGAGTTTGTAACATTTTGAGATTTCCTGGAGTATCAATTTTACTTTGGAAGATTTAGAGAACAAAATACCTTAATTTAAAGAGAGCACTACATTATTTCAAACATATACACAAAACATCCAAAGAAATGTAAATGTGTCATGTCACACACCACTCCTGTCACTGCTGGAAAATACTTCCATGTATAAATATATTAAACAACTAGGGAAGGATATACACCAAAACCTTGGATTGTGAGTAACTTGTTCTGCAAGAGAAGCAGACATTTCTAATAAATTTTCACTTGATAAACGAGCAATGTCTTGCAATACAGGTAGTACATGACATTGAACATCATATGATCACAACTGAACCAATGATTCTTCTCTCTCTCGCTGCAGGATTGTGGGTGACCTCTCATGCTCAGATGCTCAGTCTCAGGCCACGGTGTTTGGCAGAAATCAGTGATTTTTCAGAACACTGGAAGGTGCTCACAATTGGCACTAGTGTATTTTTTGTCACTTCAAAGCATCTTTGGACGGTCCTTTGGTTTTCCAGACAAGAGTAAGCTTAGGAATGCTGTGCTTCATTCTAGGTCAGGCTGCCCGCAGATATAGACACTTCCCTCTGCTGCCTTATCGCCAGTTGCATTAAACACAGCAGATGACAAGAGTTTATTAATGCCGTACTGTAGTCAGCATCCATTAGTGATCGTGAAAGTCGTCCTGCACAATAACCCCCCTCTCTCGTCTCTCTCACACCAGCCACGATGGTTTCCAAAGGTAAGTGGAGGTTAATTTATTTTTCCTTATATTTTGTATTTTCTTTTTTATTTTGTACTATATTACAAATCTTCTTCTAAGTGGAACTAACCTTCTGAGTTTCCATTATTTCTTATAGAGAAATTTGCTTTGATCTACAAGTGCTGTGGATTACAAGCATGTTTCTGGAATAAATTAAGCTCCCAAACCAAGGTTTTACTGTACTTAAAAATTTTAACACCAGCTATCTCAGAAAAGTAGAAATGAAGATCCTACAGGAAAAAGAATGGATTCTAATTACAACCACCTTCTTCAAGAAGTCTTTCCTAGCTTAAAATTCCTTCATCGATTTTCTTATCACCATAGTACTAAAACTACATATATTGTTTTACCCATCCCTACTTCCATTGAATGGTCACTGTACTAAGCCCCTGGGAAACAAAGAAATATTACTGATTATCTGCCTTAAAGTGTGGGCCAGTGGGAAAGGCAGACACATAAATATTGTAAGATAATGTTTTAAAAGGTGTAGTTACAAAGTCTGAAAAAGCAAGCAAAAATCAACCAGGCAAGATGGTCGTCAGTAGGATATTAGAGGCAGAAGTGACTTTACGGTTCCAAACTGCCGCTCTAAAACCTTGTCAGAGGCAAGAAACAGCATGTCCAAATGTTTCAAAAATAAGAGGGATAAGGCTGGAAAAGTGGACAGGACCAGAACACGAAAAGGTTTTGTATTCTATGTCAAGGTGCTTCAACTCTCCTGAGGACAGTAACTGAAGGATTTGAAGCAGAAGAAAAATGTAGTTGATTTTTATACAGACCACACTGGAGACTATATGTACAATGGGTTGAAGGAGACATGACTGGAGGCAAGGATTTAGTTTTATATCACAAATAAGTCTTTTCTTCGTGTACTGCTTCATGGCTCTTGGCCCACCTCCCTCATCAATTATATCACAGATTGGAGCGGGGAGGAGGACAGACACCACACCTGGAAAATGTCTGCGACCACTGAGGGCTGTTCCCCCCAGCCCCACCCCAGGCTCTCCTACACCATTTTTAAATTTCTTTTGTGGCACTTGACACATTCTCCCCTGCAGTTGCTTTGATGGTATATAAGTCTTGACTGTACATATCTCTTCAGTCTGAAAATTAACTGTGCCACTAGATTCTTTCATAGTTCCACAAAGTTAGCACAAAGTCCTTGGTAAAGAATACTGCTCAAAATAACTCTGATTGGGGCACCTGGGTGGCTCAGTCGGTTAAGCAATCGACTCTTTGTTTCGGCTCAGGTCATGATCTCCCGGTTTGTGGGTTACAGTTCCCTGTCGGGATCTGCACTGACAGTGCGGAGCCTGCTTGGGATTCTCCCTCCCCCTCTGCTGCACCGGTGCACTCTCAAAATAAATAAACATTCTTTTGAAAAGTAGAATTGACAAATGTAGTAAAAATAAATAACTCTCAGGTCTAAATTTATAATCCTGACCTCTCACACTACATTTCCAATTGCCCAGTGAACGTCTTCAGCTGGATGTCCTATTAAGACTCTCAAACTTGGGGTGCCTGGGTGGCTCAGTCGGTTAGGCGTCCGACTTCAGCTCAGGTCACGATCTCGCGGTCCGTGAGTTCGAGCCCCGCGTCGGGCTCTGGGCTGACGGCTCAGAGCCTGGAGCCTGCTTCCGATTCTGTGTCTCCCTCTCTCTCTCTGCCCCTCCCCCGTTCATGCTCTGTCTCTCTCTGTCTCAAAAATAAATAAAACGTTAAAAAAAATTAAAAAAAAAAAAAAAAGACTCTCAAACTTAAACCTAAATCACATGGATCTCGAGACATCTCCTACCCATTGCCAGACTAATCATGCTTCCACTCATATTTAGGTACTTACCCCAACCCTGAGTCATCTCTGACTGTTCACGCTCTCTTACCGCCATCAACACGCTGCTGCGAAATGCTGCATACGGACATCTCTTGTATTTCTCTCCCCCTTTTCCACTGCCCTAGTTCAAGCTTGGAAACGTTTCCCTAGCTCTCTCCCTCCCCCACCAAACCTACAATAGCTATCAGGATTGCCTTATTAAAAGAGAGATGTGATCATTGCCATTTTCCCACCTTCAAGTAGCTGGAAATTCCACGATGACAAGAATCATGCCCAGCTTCACTCACTGCTGTAATAACGCACAGCCCAAGGTTCCTGGTGCATAACTGGCACCCCAAGATTTACTTAACCCGTGAAGGTTAAAAGCCTTCAGCGAAGCTCCACTCTATACACAGTAAAAGTAAAGTCAGCCAGACATTTGAGTCCCAAGTTACCCTTCCAATCCTAGCTTTCACAATGTCTCAGGTTTTCCTAGGTGCCTGGTAGTAAATACTCTTCCCCCTTTGGTTCCTGTCGCATTCTCCCTCTTGTTCTACCGATGGTGAACGGATTATTGTACTCGTCAAGTAACAGAACTTGTTCTTCTCCCCACTATTTGTGTCCTCTAGTTTTCTCCACCTGATGGTGATCCCAGCAGATAAGGGTCTTTGTGCCTTGAGTTCCTAGACCGGTGCCTGTCCCACCAGAGGCGCTCAGTAACTGGAATATGAACGCATGAATTAGTGAACGGGTCCCTTGAAGCTGTCATCCTTTCCGTCATGGAGGGGGAAGGGACGGGGGGTGCGCATAGGGAGGGAGGGGAATACAGTGAACGGCCTCTCTTTTTGTAGTTTCGCTTCCTCTTATAACTGAATAGAACACATATGTTGAAAAGAGCATAAATCGTAACTGCACAGTTTGTTAATTTTCACATATGAGCGCACCGTGAAACCAGCACCCAGGCCGAGCACCAGAACATTAACGGCAGTCAGAAGCCTCCCTGCGCCCTCTTCCACTGAGTGCCCTTTCAACCTTCAAAAAGCGGGAGCGCTCAGGTCCTGGGTGCCTGGCCGCGGCGAGCGACGCGTATAGTCCGAAAAGCCCAAGAATCCCCAAGGCACTCACCCACAAACTTGAAGCGACTCATGACTGCGGCCCGGCTTCTCCCCGGCGGAAGCGGAAGTGGCGTCCGTCGTCCCGCCCTTCCGGCCGCCCCGCCCCTTGGCCCGGCCTCCCGCTTCCCGGGAGTCCCCGCGGCCGCTGGAGGAAGCGGGCGGTCATGGCGTTCTGCGCGCCGGGTGCCTACCTGACCCACCAGCAGAAGGTGTTGCGGCTTTATAAGCGGGCGCTGCGCCACCTGGAGTCGTATTGTGTCCACAGGTGGGAGAGGGGGACCTAGGGTGCGGGGAGGGGATCCCGGGGATCCTCAGGCCTCGGGGGACCTAGCGGCTCAAGGACAAGGAGGACAAAGTGGGAAGCCGGCCGTAGGCCCGAGTTCGAATCCAAGCTTGTCGCCCCTAGCTGCGAGACCTTGAATAGTTGTTTATCTGGCTTAGGCCTCAGTTTTCTGTTCAGGAATACCGATGGAGGTCCAGCCCTTACTAAATAAGAGCTTTCTTCGTGACCTTCTTGTTCTTAATATAAGCAACAGTAATATGTGCGTTGTTTTTTAGTTCTCAGAACAACTCTAGGAGTCAGGGATTATTTAGCCTTATTTTGCAGGTAAGGAAATAGGCAGGGAGAGTAATTTGCCAAGTCCCTCCAGCTGGTGGCTGGGCCAGGATTAAAACTCAGGTGCCTAACCCTAAAGCATCATCAGTCTCTCACCCCTCGAGTCAGCTTTCCTCTTCAGCTTCATCCAGCCCTTTCCAGTGTTTTCACATTCACATAATTCTTTACCAGCCATGTAATTCTCTTCTTTCTTCTCTCTCTCTCCATCCGAGAGTAGTCTTAGGACATAGTCTTCAGACATACAGATTTTCATGACCTGGATGCAGTGCATGGTGGGGTGGCAACCCAAGATGTGTAGGTGCCAGGCCTCATCGGAATCCTAAAGCCTAGTCCCAGGAGAAGAGCTTCTGGGAAAAAGCTCTAAATGATGGGAAACCAAGTAGGTCTGGAAAAGTTGGGGAGGGTTATCCTTGAAGCCCACATCGCACATTTGTGATTATTGGAAAGCCATTGACCTGCTTCTCTTTGCCAGACAGAAAGATGGCCAGGCTCAATTGTGGAATTGTTAGTTTCTTCCCTGATGTTCCTCATTAATTCATCTGACAAAATTTGCATTTCAGGTTCTTTGCTGGCTACTGAATAAATAAAAATTAGTAAGTCCTCTTTCTCCGCTGTAGCAGCTCATGGGTTAATGGGGAAGATGGACATGTAAACAGATAACAGAGAATTATCAGTCTTACAAAGATGAAGGATTCAGGTAACACTGAATCGCATCTGGGATTTTTTTTTTAATTCATTTATTTTTGAGAGAGAGAGAGAGAGAGAGAGAGAGAGAGAATCCCAAGAAGGCTCCCCACTGTTAGCACAGAGCCTGATGCGGGGCTTGAACTTAACCAGCCGCAAAATCATGACCTGAGCCAAAATCAAGAGTTGGATGCATAACCAAGTGAGCCACCTAGACTCCCTTGCATCTGGGAATATTAAAGTCCGTAGTCATGGAAGAAAGAATGAAAGCATCTCCTATGATAATATTGACTCAGCGTTTTTTAAGACTTACCTCCTCTCTTAGGACTTTTCTTTCTCCTTTTATCCTCAGTGCTCTTTGTTCTCCATGGTTGCATCCCAGGTCCTTGGTTATTGGTGTATATACTTCAGGTAGCCTCATCTAATCATCTAGGACTTGAGTTACCACCTACCCTCGCTTGTCTCTAGAGCTGTTTTCCAACTGTTTTTGTTCTTTGAAACTCAACTTGTCTTAATGCCTTAAAACCAGACTCTTTGCTGCCTCATTCTGATCCTTTTCCCAAATTCCCTGTCTCAGCTAATGGTATTGTTAGTAATGGCATTATTCAGCCACTCAGCGTTAAGTTTTAGAATTGTTCTCAAATACTCTCTACCTACCAATTCTGCCAGTGACACATGTACTTGTGTGCTGTGTATAATTGGATACTGATTTTTGTAAATTCTCTCCACAGTGTAATAATGTTAGTAGCTGACATTATTGAGCAGAGGAGGTACCAGGCACTGTCTGAAGTGTGTTTATATGATTTGGTTTGTCAGATCTTTAGGATAACTTTAAGATCTAGGTACCGTTACTAACACTTGTAGAGGAGGAACCCATGGCCTAAAGACATTACCCCCAGGTTACATGGTGAGTAAGCTAAGATTTAGTCCCAAGCAATTTGATTTTAGCAGACACTCTCATATTCTGTAGCGTAAGTGTCTTTCTCCTGTCTCCTACCATCACAGTTGCCTGCTTCATGCTCTTCTCATCTGTGGCTTGGATTATTGAAAGGCTTTAAATGATCTCTGCCTACCATTTCTTCTAGAACCTGACCTTAATTTGCCTATAATCCTGCAGTTAGTGTTGGAGTCAGGATTCAAACTTCTATGTCTCTGATTCAGGCAATATAATTGTGTAACACCTCCCTTCCTACTCATCTTTGTATCTCCAGAATTTAGCACAGTGCCTCGCACAAAGTAGGCGGAAATTCAGTAAGTTGTCATTTAATGCGTGTTGAATGATCCTACAGAGGCTATAGTTTTTCTCTTTTGCAAATTATCTTTTTTTGTTGTTTGAATCTGCATTCTTTTTTTTTTTTTTTTTTTTTGGAGGAGAAAGTAGGGAAAGTGGTTAGGTTGTATTTAATACAGTGTTTTTAATTTTTTTTTTAATGTTTATTTTTGAGAGAGACAGAGTGTGAGCAGGGGAGGGGCAGAGAGAGAGGGAGACAGAATCTGAAGCAGCTCCAGGCTCTGAGCTGTCAGCACAGAGCCCAATGCGAGGTTCAAACTTACAGTTCGGGAGATCATGACCTGAGCTGTAGTCAGAAGCTTAACCAGCTGAGCCACCCGGATGCCCCTAACACAGTTTTTTGGTTTTTGTTTTTTGTTTTTTTCCCCCCACTGTCGGGGGCAGGGGAACTGCGGAGGAAGCAGTCCTAACGATGTGGCTGTTCCATTGGCAGGGCCTGGGGAAGGTCCAGGTAGTCATGCTACATAACCAGAAGGGCTTAGTGGAAGTACAGCCTCTTGTCAGGCAGTAATCCTGCTCAGTTGAGTAGATAACATTTCTAATCTCCAAAACCATTTTGATTTAAGGGACAAATACCGCTACTTTGCTTGTTTGCTGAGAGCTCGGTTTGAAGAACATAAGAATGAAAAGGATATGGTGAAGGCCACCCAACTGCTGAGGGAGGCAGAGGAAGAATTCTGGCACAATCAGCACCCTCAGCCGTACGTCTTCCCCGAGTCTCCAGGAGGGACCTCCTACGAGAGATATGAGTGCTACAAGGTGGGCGAGCATCGCGGGGGCAGCCGCAGACTCTGTTCCTCCCATCCTGAACCCTTGGCCCCAAAACCACCTGCCCCGTGGGGGGCAGGGAGGCCAACTTCTTTCTGACAATTGTGAATACTTTTCTGCGGTGTCTGTTTCCTCTCTCCCAGGTGACATTTAGGCTTTTCTTTTCGAAATTCAGCTCCAGAGTCTTGCGGTATCTTTTTGACAAAGGAAGGGGCTAAATTACTTGATGTATATCACCCACTTTTGCATCTTAAAGGTAACCGATTTGGGTTGTGCTCACTATTTCTGAGCAATTACAGGTAACAATTCCACGTAGCAGGAAGAGTGCGCGGGTCAGGGAGCAGTGGTGCCGGCTCTCTTTGGACTGGCCTTGAGGTTTCTTGGCCCTGGGCTCTTTGACTCTGAGCTGCCCTCTGCTGCTCGCTGCGTTGTGCCAGAAACGGTCTGGTGTGTGCGGTGCTTCAAAATATCCCGTCAATTTTGCCTTCTGCCTCCTGGGCAGGCCCTGTGGCTGGCACGTCAGTGCCTCCCTTGGGCCAACGCGGTGATTTCATCTCCGGACAGGTTCCTGAGTGGTGCTTAGACGACTGGCATCCGTCCGAGAAGGCGATGTATCCAGACTACTTTGCCAAGAGAGAGCAGTGGAAGAAGCTGCAGAGGGAAAGCTGGGAGCGGGAGGTGAGTCCTCCCCGCCTTTCGCCCCAGAGCTTGGCCCGCATGGGTGGCACGGGAGCGCGCTCGGGTTTTGTTCCCCGTGCGCAGAGGCCCAGGTTCCGGTGATGACAGTCACCGTGGCCCCTTGCCTCCTAGATATACTTCCTAGTATATCTAGATGTTCCTAGATGTGTTAAATGTAGCACTTACAGGCTTCGTGCAAACAGGTGACAATGTGTCGCTGGTCTCTGGGTTTTCTGCTATTTTGCTTCTGCCCTCCTCTTCCTCAGTCCTTTGCCTGACCTGCTTGCCATCCCCGCCTGTCCCTAACTTTCCACCCGCGCCTCAGACACTTTTCACTGCGGAGGTCTGAGTTACGTTCTTAAAAGCTGAACGTTGCCATAGTGGGAAGGGTGTGCTGGAGAGGGTGGGAGGCGAGATGGAGAGGCCGGTTGGGGGTTGCACCAGGGCGGATGCAGCAGATAGGGAAGGGGCCGATTCAGGATGTCATTTGGAGGGACGTGAAGGCTGACTGGATGCAGCCATGAGGGGGTGCATGAGGGACAGGGAGGAATCGAGAATGAGTTCCAGGTTTCAAGCTTTAACACTTGGAGTTTGGTGATGATTTATTGAGCTAGAGAAGATGAGGGAAAAACAGGTGTCAGAGGAACAAGCAACCGCTTGGTTTTCAGTTTGTTAAATTTGAGAATACTGTGAGACCCAAGTGCAGATGTCAGTAGGTGACTTTGGGTGTACGAATTGCAAACTCAAAGGAAAGATTTTAGTTTGAAATAGAAATTTGTGACATATCCGTTGTTTTAAAAGCCACAGAGTGGCACCTGGATGGCTCAGTCGTTTGGGTGGCCGACTTCAGCTCAGGTCATGATCTCACGGTCTGAGTTCGAGCCCCACATCGATCGGGCTCTGTGCTGACAGCTCAGGGCCTGGAGCCTGCTTCGAATTCTGTGTCTCCCTCTCTCTCTCTGCCCCTCCCCAGCTTGTGCCCTCCCTTAAAAATAAATGGATAAACATTAAAAAATAAAAGCCACAGAAATGTGATTCTTAAGAGAGTGGAGAGAGACAAGCAAAGTCACAGGCGCTCCCACCTGTGGAGGTCAGGAAAGGAGATGGCAGAGCCCCCTGCAGGGGAGAAGGGTGACAGCAAGTCCAGGACAAAGTGTTTCAGGAATGGCCGGTCAGCGTTGGTCACCTTCGCCGAAAGTTGCTAAAAGTGGAATAGAGTGACGCCTGGAAATAATGACCACAGATTGTGGCCACGGGAAGGGCATTAGTGGCCTTGGCGAGAGCCTTTTTTGGAGGGTTTAATGGCACTGGTGGGAGCAAGTGGAAAAGAGAAGACAGCTGTGGGGTTGGGGGCGAGGGATTCTTGAGAAGTTTCACTGGAACTGGAGACCGAGGCATTATTTTCTTTTAAGATAAATATGGATGCATGTGTACTGATGAGGAGATGGGGTGGGAGAGAAACGGACGGGATTGAAGTGAGGTGAAAAGGTCAAGGAGGAAAGCTTTCGAGAAGAGGGATGGGATCCCAGGCATACGTGGAGGCCTTTGAAAGGAGAACGGGTTCTGCCTCCACGAGAATTGGACGAAAGATGCGTGGAAGTACATTTGGGCCAGAAGTTTTGGTGACGGGAAAAGGAGAGTCGTACGGGATGGCTTCTCTTTTTTGCGAGGAGGAGAAGGCATGAAGTGGGCGCAGCCTGTTTGGAGAATGTGGGAAGGATGTGGTAGCCGCGGGAGAGGAGCACGCCGGGAATAGGAAGATCGCCAGGTGGTGGTGAAGGCCCAGTTGAAGCTGGGAATAGCTCGTGTGTTATGATAGCAGTTGTGCCAGCATTTTCTTCTTTCTAGCAATACAGGCGGTCTGGTGCAGACTGGAAGTGAGTGGTTACCGTTTGTCCAGTCGAGAGTGTCCCAAGACCAGAGGCTGTTCAAGTGATTGTTCTGGTGGGATCTAAGTGGGTAGAGGAGGCACGGAGACAGGAGGCTGGTGGAGAGAGAAGGGCAAGCTGGGTCAGGAGGTCTGTGAACCGGCCATCTCTTGAGTTTCAAGAGCATCTTCAAAGGGACATTTAAGCACGAGCCGGAGAGGGGCACTGTGTTTGTATAGTGGGATATCTGATTCATGATTCAACAGTCATATGGGTGCTTGTGATAAGGTCCAGGATGTTGACGGCAGGAAGTCCTTGGCCAAGGCGGAGTGGAAAGAAAGTCATTGTGACCAGGGAGGGCAGTGTTTGCTAAGGGATGTCTCCTCTTTGGGAAAGGGGGCAGAGGTGTACTTACTCATGGAGAGCAGTAGGTTCATTCTGCAGTCAGTCACCGGTGACCCCTCCATAGAAATGTTTTCCCTTTACCTCGTCCGCCTGACATGATTAAACAGCACATATGCTGGAGGCGCCGGTCACCCACAATCCAGAACTTTTTCTGAAGGAAGTTCCAGAAAATCATGGCTCTGGCGAGTGGGTCTCTTACATGTCCTCTGTCAGGACAGGGATAGTCTTGGAGGTCTCTGGAACCGGGGGGTGACTGGACAACATCAGGCAGAATGGAGCACGTTTTCACGTGTGATTTCACTTTATATCTTGTTCTGGTTGCTACTTGGGGGGCTTTAAAATGAACATCTCTAACATAGAAGAATTAAGGTTTCCTAATGGTGCTTTTGGAGAGCTCTTAGCTGAGACACAAAAATGTCTTTTTAGGGAGTACAGGTGGGGGGACCATAACAAGGGGTAATTGTCGCAATTTTGCTTAATGAGTAAGGGACAGGGGCAGAGGGTTTCTTGGCTCTGCTGTTTTAAGAATGGGAAAACCTTTAAGGAGAATTGTTTCTCTGAGTTAAACTGTGGGTATAAAAATAAGGCAGGTATATATAAAAAACCCTTTGCAGTAGTGAGAGCCAGAAAGCATGTAAATGTGACACAGATTCAAAGCAGATACTTCACATTTTCCAGTCAGTTTGACTCTACTTGTTCCTCCCTTCCCCCTTCTAGGTCAAGCAGCTGCAGGAGGAAACCCCACTCGGTGGTCCCAACACTGAAGCTTTGCCCCCGGCCCGAAAGGAAGGCGATTTGCCCCCCCTGTGGTGGCATATTGTGACCAGGCCCCGGGAGCGGCCCATGTAGAGAGAGAGGAAGACGCCTCGCCTGTCACGCTTGCAAGTGAAATAAGTTACAGAACGGGCACACACGTGCCATAATAAAAATAACTCCATGTGGTGTGACCGATGTGTTCCTCTGCGCGTTAATGTGACACCAAGTGGCTGTGCCGCTGTCGTCTCCTACCACCTGTGCCAGAAGTATGCGGAGTGTGGTCAAGTGTCCTCTGCCCCGGGGAGTCCTGTCGATAGCGCGTATCATCAGGGACAGCTGCACAGAACCAGATACAGGAGTTACTCTGAAGATGAGTTACAGACTCCAGTTGAAGGCTCAGGGGCTGCAATACGAAGTCTAGGGAAGGGGTGTGAGGATTGAGGACTTGAGATACCATTTTTGGTTTTCTAAAGGTGCCACGAATGAGATTTTAGGTGGTTAAAAGAAAACCTCGAAGCAGCACACACTCAAATAAGTATGATGGAGTTTGTGGGGTTCACGCAGGATTGGAGGTTTGGGGGTTGCAGTGAAAGGGTCCAATCTGAAACTGTGACACCTATTTTGGAGGCAGTGTTCCAGCCTTGCTTCCTCTCCTGTGGCCTGGATTGTCACAGGGAAGGGGACAGCAGCACTCTTTATATGTTGGAAGAAGCTTCTCTAAAAGCTAGAGCCATTTTTACCATCATCAGCCAACCCACCTGCTTTTTGTTTGTGATAGCTCATTAGAACTGTGTTCAAATAGTTCATCGATTGAGGCAACTCGTGTTCTCGGGGGTTCACGGCCATCACAAAAAGAACGTTCTGTGGGTGTTCTGAGTAAGCCCAACCGGAGTCTCCGGGTGTCTTCTAACAGCTAAGACTTGCAACTGAGTTTTAATAAGTCTTGAAATACCGTTTTTTGTTTTCTAGTGGTTCTTTATTTATAATGTAGGCTGAAGCAATTGTTACAAGGTAGAAGGGAGACACATTACACAATTGTTATTTATACAAGTTTAGAACAAAAAACTGCACAGGGAGAGGTCAACTCTCAGTACAAACTAGCAACTAAACCACAATAATTTACCTTGAGAAACGATTTCTTTATTTTTAGCTGTGACACTGCTTTTACAATATGCAAAAACACAAACAGAACTACCCAAGGTGTTTTGTCACATTCTTTCTACATTGAATTTGGCAACATTTTATATTAAATTTATTCAGATTATACTAACGTTTAAAAACTAAACACGTGAAAAGCTGTACCAAGGTACAGTCCCATCCATTTATTTCGAAGGTTTAAAATACCACTTTTATCTATTGTAATTACCTTGCAGTGATTTCTGCTTTTGCAAAAACCATCTCAAGCATCATATGCACAATGCATCAGCTACTTTTAGTCATCAAGATTGGTGGGCTAAACCACAGGCACTACTGTTGCTTATATTCTGTAGAAGGAGCTTGTTTTTCAAAGAAAAAAAAGCTTAGTTTCTAATAATCATGCCTTTGCTTTAAAGCCGTAACATAAAATGCCCTTGAGCAATCACAGCAGTGTTAAGTGTTAATATACAGAACAGTGACTATACAGGTACGTTACTCTCACATCCAATGCACTTATGTATTAAAGCATAAGATTATGTAATTGAAGATTAGAGCCAACAGAAACCTGCAGGGTCTGGGGGACCCACCAAGCTCCTATTCGTTCAGAGGAACGGACCCCAATTGCTTAAGGGACCTGCTTGGTTTTTTCAAACCCGGCTGTCTTCTCCAAACAAGATCCCTCTTAAACCTACAAATCTCTGTTGGCTTTAGGGAATGGGCATTAGAACAAATCGAACTTTCACTTAAAGTAAGAAAAGACATAAATCCATTCCAAAAACATTACCTAGAATACAAAAAAAGGGACAGTATAGTGGCCAGATTCCCAGTGACAATAAATAAATCCTCCTCTCTTCAATGTTCGGTATGATGCCAATTCACTGCCATTTGTTGAAAAGAAGATAAGAAAAACAAGCCCCCAGATTGGTAAACACATTGGCAAGTTGCTAGATTCCAAGCTGGTTACCCTTGTTAAATCCGCTCGAGTTTTTTCAAAATATTTGGGCTTTTCAACGCGCCCAGCCTGCTGGGCACAGTTAAGTAAAAGGCATTTATTTGCTATATCTAAGAATTCCCTGCTCTCATCATTTTAAAATGTTCTTCACATTTTTAAAACTGCCTTACCCTTTTTGGACGTATTTGGATCCCATGAAAGTGGGTACAAGAGACGAGTAACTGAAGTGGGGGGGTTCTAGGTCTAACCGGCGGCAGCAGCATGCACGGGATTGGAGGTGGGTGCTGTGCAGTCAAGAGGAATCGTGGGAGAAAGGAAGTCCTTAAACACCCTACAGAAACAGACACTGCAATCCAGTATGGCTTGTTCGGATGCATTTACCATGAAGATACTAGAAATTCAACCTACAAGGCTACTCTTAAATGTTAACAGGATCGGCTATGTTGACAGTGTGCCCCTCCCACGGCCCTCCCCCCAATCCCAACAGAGTCTACCATTTCCAGATTCACTTCGCTCTGAATATTGCTCAGCAATTGTTACTCCTGCTTTTCTCAGCCAGAACATACTACATTTAAGTGAAGATTTTACCCCTTTATCCATTTTGTTTGTACATTAAAATAACTTGAATTTGCTTCTAAGCCAGACTACTAACAATGCATCTACAAAAGCCTGCAGGAAAAAGAAAAGAGAGAAAAGAAAAAGCGAAGTATAGTTATCCTTTTTTCTGAAATTAACTACTTCGTGGTTCCCCTGCCCCGACCACCCCCCCCCCCATTATGCATTTAAAATTTTACAAAGACTTGTAAAAAAGTTAAATGGAATTTGGCACCTTCAGAAAAATCAAAAGGGAAACTAAGATTAAAATGTGCAGAAAGAAAACTGTCAATATTTACAAATTAAAAGATCAAAGTTATGTCAGTTACGTATGTTGCTTTTAATTCTTAGCTAAAGGTGTCGAGTACTTTCAAAAGAGCTGTATTCTGAGTTGCCTACAAAATCTTTTGTTTGATTACAGATTGGAATGGATCGAGACAAATTAGGTTTTATGAATTAAACAGTTCCTTCCCCACTGGCAGCATTTCTTGGGAGCCTAAGCGAGCCTACGAGAAGCGAGGGGCTGAGCGGTCGTTTGTGGTGGTCTTCTTCAGTTTCACACCCCTTCGGATGGCGTTCAGCATGTCTTCCCCTTGCGGAGTATCTCTCGGGCTCGGGTCTGCAGCGTCACTCTCTGGAATCTGGCCTGGGGAAGCAGTGGCACTTGAGGGATCCCTTTCCTGGTCTTCGGCCTCGCTTTCTGGAATCGCCTGTCTGTGCTCCTCGGGGATACTGGGCTTCGGGCCTGGAAGAGGGGGGTTGACGGAGGCTTGGCCACTCCACATTGAGGAGGGCATGCTGGTGACACCCTGGGGGCCCTCACCCACAGAGGGCGACTCGGGGCTGTGCTCACCCCTCTCCTCTGGCCCATCCGGAGGTGCCGGCAGCACCCCGGGGAGGTCTGGGACGGTTGGGGTCTTGACAGGGATCACGGGTGTCTTGATGGGGATGGGACCGGCTCCGATGGTCCCCCGGCGGACAGAAGGCTTGGTGGAGGGGGTCCGTCGGATGGTTGCAACCCCTGGGGTGACCATAGCAGGTCCGAGGGTGGTGGGGAGGCCAGCAGTTGAGGCCGGGCGCTTGGCTTGGAACATCCGTCGGTAAGACTGGCTGATGTCACTGTTTCTCGGAATGGTGGATGATTTGTCAAACTCCTGCTGGTCTGCCTCCTGGTCACCGCTTACAGAGAAATAATCATAATCTGAAACTGATGATAAGATTTGATTAGGAATCTCCAAGGCAGCAGCTTTGTTTTTTGATTCTTTTGTGCTAGAGGACAAAAGGCACGAGAGGCCAGGTGCTCTACCCACAGCCTCATCCCAAGCACCTCCCCCAGTCTCCACACCGTCCTTAGAGGCCCCCAACGTCTGAGAACTGCCCCCCCAACCCCGCCACCAGGCAGGGATCTTCATCCTGCTCCCGATGTAATCCTGGGCCCTAGAACGGGGCTGGACGTCACAGGCACACACGCGATCCTGTTGAGCGGTGAAGCATGCCCGAAGGCCGGGCTACATCAGAGCTACCCACCCAGCTGCTCTGGGAGGAATAAAGGAGGTGAGCGGGAAGAGGATAGAAACTCCACAGACCCTCCAGCCCGGAATTTGACAAGAGAAACAACCCTTAGACAGACGATCGTAGGCCTTACTCTCTCATAAGGGACTCGCCAGGCGAAGGCTGGAAAAAGAACGGAGCTACTGGCAACGAGCCCCTAAAAACAGGTACAAAGACAGGCTCCGTCTGCGAGGTGTGTGTATGTGCTCTCAACACTGGGGTCACACGGGAGGCAGAAGCACACAGAGTGAACGTCTTTGAGCGGGTTTCTGAACAGCAGCCCCCCCGGCATCTGGGGCCAGGAGAAAGGTTTGTTGCGGGGACAGGGGGCCGTGCTGTGCATTACACGACGTTTAGTGGCATCCCTGACCATCTACTAGATGTCAGCAGCACCCCCTCCATGGGTGACAACCAAAAATGTCTCCGGACATTGCCCGATGTCTCCTGGACAGCAAAACGGCCTTTCGCTGAGACCCACTTAGTCCTAGAAGTTCTGGCCAGTGGACCGCAAATACGTTTGCTCAACTCCCCCAGATGCGCCCTAGCCCCGGCCACCATCTTGCTGGCCTGCGTGTGCTGTGGTGAGGGGGGCGGGGTTAGTAGAAGAGTTGGCTGGAATAGGTGAAGAACTCGGGCCTTCAGAACTGAGGTTCAAGCCCAGGGCTGCTCATTAATTGTTTGGGCGAGGTACTGAGCCTCGCTGTCTGATGCGTAAAACGAGGGCGAGAATCCGTACCACCATAAGCTTAAATGGGAAAAGAGAGCGCTTAGCACCAAGTGCTGCGACACAAATGACCTGATTGTCATTCGCGGCATCTGAGTTCACCCTGGGAGCTATCCTGCACCCGGATGGTGAGACACGGGAGAAGCTGCAAAAGTCCGGTCACCGGACGTGGCAGCTACCCGCTCACTACAGGCCAGCTCTCCCGAGCATGCCCAGAGGATGACAGTGGCTCTGAAGCGGGTCTGCTGGCCAGGGCTGACGCTGTGCTCCTTCTTCTGCCTCGTCCCGGCAGGGAGGGCACCCCTTCTCCTCACCTGCCAACGCTCAGGAAGCCCCGGACCGCCTCGTACCTTGGGAAGGGATGGTGTCCTCAGAGCAGCATGGGGTGGTTGTCTGCGTGCTGTAGCCGCTGGAGCACTGGAGCGAGTCCCGGCTGCTTCTCTGCGTGTCCAGCTGGAGGCCCCGTGACAGGGCCAGCGCCAGTTCCTCGCAAGCCTCCATCTCCTCACCAGGCTGCACGCGGGAGGAACGAGAGAGACACAGACAAGCCACAGGGGCCGTGAATCCCCTGTCCGGTGTCCCCAGAGCCTTTCCGCATACTCCTGCAAGTGGGAGCCTCCGTAGTGCTCCTATTCTGCTCCCGCGAACATCACCCATCTACGGGTCCTACCCGGGCTCTAGAAAGTTCTACCGGTCTGATGTCAATACAAGGCTTTTCCCCGGGGGTGCAGGAAGTTCGGGGTTGGGGCGGGGGGAACAGGGCTCAGGTCCTTCCAGCTGCAAGGCTGACTCGGCCCCCTGCTGCTGGCCAGGTCTAGAGGGCAGAGAATAAAAGCGTCACCCTGGTGGCAGCTGACATGGTCATGCTCCGTGGTCTCTGAGCTTCCTCGGCAGCTGCAGGCGCACCACCCACAGCAGTGGATCCTCCTCCATTGGGGTCCGGCTCCCGCTTCTCCTTGCGGCGCTGTAGGGTGTTCACCAGGGGCTGATCATAAGGTCCTGGCTTGGCCCAGTCCTAAGTAGAACAAGTGTGGTCAAGCACCAGGGCCTCGGCCTCCACGTGGAGGGCTGCAGAACCCTCCGGACAGCTGCCCGCAGACGGCAGCTGGCCCCAGTAGGGGCAGCTCAGGCTAGGACAGGCCAGCAGGCCCTTCTATGTCCTCAGCCGGCTCGAAAAGAAGGCAGTGGAAAATCCTTTGGGGGCCCCCCGGGTGCCTCCCCTTTCCTCATATCTGCCCAAAGATGAAAAGCCCTCAACAACCAGGCAGGTGGGTACCTGTGGGAGACTCAGCCACCTAACGGCTGACCAACTGTCTAAGGTGTCCGAAGGCACCAGCCAGTGGAGACCCAATCCCCAGGGACAGCGCCCCCCACTTCTGATGTCTGAAGGAACCCTCTCTCCTCCAGCAGCCCAAATGTCTTCACTTGAGTGAAGTGGCCACCAGGAGGCACTAAAGGAATTCAGCCTCGCTCGGAAGCTGAACCTCCACTTCCTGGATACTGGACCCCCCACCAAGGGCCCTCAGGATGTGCCCTCTGAGGCCCTCACATAGGAAAGGCAGGCCTCTGGGGTCAGCAGGAAGACCCTGAGGAGCCTGAGGGGACCACACTACCTGTGAGGGGTTAAGCCAAGACCTGCTCTAGATGCCACAGCCTAGGCTAACCTGCGATTCAAATTCGGGGCACCTCCTTGTAGGATATCCTCCTGGCATCAATTGGACTCGCTAGGAAATAATTTTAAAACTTTGCTTTTATATTAAAGCAAACATGTTTTAATATAAAACAAATGAGACTAAAAATAAAGTCTGCATTCACACTGAAGATAAAACATGATGATAAGCCAAAAACATAGTTTGGATTATGGTTCCGTTACCATGGCCCAATAAGGGACTCCAGGGACAAGTCTGAGGCACATGGTGGAGAAGGGCAGTCCCTCCCAGCCCCTGGTAACAGTGACACCCTGCGGTGGCCCCAACAGTGTAGAACTGCCTGCCGGCCCTGCAAGGCCATGTCTGGCATCACCGTCTAACCACCTCTAACCGGGCCGAATGAATGTTTCTGAAAGGGAGCCTCGCCCAGCTCCGCTCCACGTGGACATTTCTATCTCAGATCTGCCTGCTGCTTTTTGGTTCTTCCCAGTGGGAATTTTCTTAGGGAGAGGTGTTATATGGGGAGGAAGGCAGAGTGTGGAAGGAAGGGGCAAGGGGGGGTGGTCAGGATGAGGACCGTGGGACAGAAGAGGGGGGAGCACAGAGCCATGAAGGGGGAGGAGGGAAAGAGAGGAGGGAGGAGAGACACAAACCTTCCAGCTAGGGATCTGAGATGACGGGAACATGCCGGGCCCAATGGTGTAATAATGAGCGTAGTCTGGAAGGTGGACAGAGGTGACCCGAGGGAGCAGGCGGGAGGCAGGCAGGCAATGAGGGGAAAGGCTTGCCCCCACGGGCCCCACATGGGACTCACTTGGCAAACTACAGTGAGAAAACCCGTTAGACAACTGGAAACAAAACAAACAAAAAAGGGGGGGGGAAGGAAAATAAAATTAATATAACAGGATGAGTGTGGAGGTACAAGATGGCATTGACATTCAAGGGAGGAGGGAGACCTGAGTATTTATAAATAAAACAAGCCGCTCCTGGATGATCCGTGGTGCCAGAGGAAGGGCCACGGGGCAAAGAACACATACTGGACGGCAAGAAGTGTTCAGTCAAGCAAATAATTTATCTACATTTTAGAGTAGTGTGGAAATTGATCGGTGTCCTTAACTTTTTGGCGTTCTCAATGGTTTTGGATGATTTATAACCAATGGAGCTTAATTTCACGGTGATAATGATTTGTTCATCTCATTATGCAAATTTAAAACATTCCCAAGCAACAACTGAAAACTGTTCATTCTGGGTTTCTGAAATCATCACACTGTTCAGGAGCAGAATCCAAATCGGGGTGAAGGGGGAGGAGGGGTTGGCGAACTAAAAGGCAGAAAAGCGCACAGCCTCTGATGCAGTGAGATGTCCTCCTCCGATGGTACCGCAACAAGGAGGCCACGGTGGGTGGGGTACTTGGGAGGGGGAGGGGGGACAGATGAGCGCACGACACTTCTGAGAAGGAGCCTTCCACCTCCGAGCTCCCCATACCCCTTCCTCTCCCTCAGGACACTGCAAGGTCATTGCCCAGGAGCCAGGCACCCTTTCAAGAAAAAGCCCTCAGCCTTGTCCCTCTCTCTGGCCCCAAAAGGGACTGCTCCTGGGATGCATTTTGTAGATTTTGAGTTTCAAGGTCCTGGTGGTGACAGTGACGGTAGGTGGGGGGCAGGGGAGGAGGGGTTGGCCACGGTGGCCGGGGCCCAGCCGGTCACCTTCTCTGTGGACGCCCAGGCGCCCATGGTGGAGCCTGAGCTGACTGAGGTGGGCGAGCTGCACTCGCTCACGGACTGGCAGGTTTCGGAGGCTTCAGAGGAGGCCGAGCTGGACGAGTTCTGCAGCAGGGAGGGACCACATGCCACCAAAAGTAACAGGAAATCAAAACAAGAAGATGGGGTGGGGAAGTGCACGCACAGAGAGAGAGACAGACATATACACAGAAGAGGGAAGGATGAGAGAAGCAGAGGGTTAGGGTTATTTTTTCCCCTTTGCCAAAGCTGCACCCACACAGAGGCTTTCAAGCCCTCGAAAAGCAGCATGAGACACCTGCCAGATGGTCAGCCCCCCAGGACCCTGATGTGTGTGTGTGTCTAGTGTGTGCCTGGCACTGGTCAGTGAGACTCCCCGTGTTCCTTTGGGCATTTCTTCTCATGCCACAAGTCGAGGTCCCAGGGGAGGCCTGCCTTTGCTATCTCTCAGGTGCACAGGCGTACTTAGTGCCTGAGGACTGACCCCCTCCACCACCACCACCCAGCTTGGGCTTCTGCTCCATACCCCTCCAGTCCCCAGCCTCTCCCTGTGTCACATGCAGCCTCTGCACCCATGCAGGGTGGTTTCCAGCCATGAAGCTGCATCTTCACAGGGCAGGTTTTTAGGTTTCTCTGCCTGGGAAATGATTTTGAGGTTTGGCCAGTGAGGCCTTGAGATCAGTGCAATGTTTCCAGGGGCCATCTAGGGAGGGACGGAGCATCTGGAGAGATCTGGGGCATTACAGAAAGGAGGTCTGACTTGGGACAACATGTCCTTGTGCCGATCTTTATTTCACCTCCAGTCTTGCCAGTCGCCTGGTGTCAGCCGGGGTACGTGCCCCCAGCTCAGTCTCCTGACATTCGGCTCGGGCAGGGACCATGCCCGTGGGCTCACCATTATGTCTCAACTTTCTAGTCCTGAACTGGCACATGACAGGTGCTCAAAACTACCGAATGGATGAGTGATGAAGACCATCTCTTCCAATATAAACTTCCAATATAAGCACCAAGATAGTGCTTCGGGCACACCCAGATATTTAAGTTCTGTTCGCTGCTAACGCCAATCTCCGGCTCATCCTTTTGTTTAAATAAGCCCAACCCTACCGGGGTCTACTCTTACTTCCTCAAAGTGTTCCTGAATTCACTGCCAAGGAGGCCAGGTTCACGTTTCTGTCATGTTCGTGTCCACCTCCTTCACAGCCAAAGAAAGAAAGGTTCCGGCAAAGGGACAGAGCTATAGCTCTCCATCCTGCAAGCAGCAAGGCTCCGAGAAGACACTCCACTGCATGGGGCCCCACAGAACCAAAGCAAGGACACGCTACCCACTGGACGCCCCGATGGCTCCTCAAGCTCAGAGTCTGGTTGGTGGTTCCGGAGCCAAAGTTTGAGGGTTTGTATTTAAGTTACGATTCTGTCACTTCTCAGTTGAGGAACCGCAACCTTAATCTAAAACTCCAATTTCTTTCATTTTGGGCAGAGGGATCACTAATATCTAACAGAGGAAGAGAAAATGAAATTTTCTATGTGTCCATCTATGTATGTAGCACTTAAAAAAGTGTACAGAGAGGCCAGTTATCACTATAATTTACTAGGGCTGTTCATTTTGGTCCCTCTAATTCAAGTATGTTCAACTTGAAAAAAAGAACCAATAAGCCATTCCAGGACTGCAGGTTCCTATTTCTTTTGGCTTCTGTTCATTTTTCCTAAAGAACCTCTTGCCTCCACGGAATGAACAGCTCTAGGACGAGACCCTCACAACAGACATAGTCCCACTCCTGGGCACAAGCGGATTAAGGTTAAATTTGAAAAGGGCACAGTGGAGGAAAATGGGAGAATTCTTAACACATTTCATCACTTGGCATTGGTTGAGACCCACGTGACCGAGGAGAGAAAGGAAGGGCTCCTTCCCCTTAGAGATGTGTGTGCCCTTCCTCATCCTAAATAAAGGTAACATTTTGGGAGACTGGATCCTCTGGCCTATGTGATTTGTACAATTTCCTTAACTTCCCCTCTACCTTACAATTATAAGCAGCTGTAACGCCTTTTTTTTTTTTTTTTTTTGTAAAAATAGAATTCTGTTTTAAATTTTGCAGCATCCCTGAGCCTATTAAAACTACCCTAGAGTACCCTAGAGTTGCTAGCCAAGCAACTTGGGCACCAGCTTTCAGATTTAAGTAAATCCCACATGCCAACTTCTGCTTCCCTCGACATTACCGGAGGCAGAAACGCTCACTCCAGCCTGATCCACACACAGTCTTTGTCAGGGAGGCTGGAGCACGTGGCCTCTCTTTTTTTTAGAAAGGAGTGTCAGCACACAATACTATGTTAATTTGTCAGTTGATTCAAAACACACACAGAATTAGGCTGCACATTAGAATAGCCTTGGAAGAATCACAAATTCCTGTTTTCCTTTCAACCATTCACACTCTGCTTTCAAGACACACAGGTATGGTTTAGCTCTGCCGCATGGCGGGGGACGGGCAGGTGACACCTTTCGGACCCAGCCAAAGCGCCCCAGCTAGGACAAGCACATTAGAACTCAAAGTCGTGGCCCTTGGCCCGGAATGTCTCTGTTTGAAATGAAGTCTCTCTCCCACAAAGACAGAGAGAGGCCACAGTCTCCTGGGACAGCTGAAAAATGCCAGAGGGACCACTGAGCTGAGAACCTCTGGGTTCACCAACGTCAGACACATCAGGCAAGGAACCGTCTGGCTTAAATTCCCAAAATACTTCAGCTGCTTGCTCTACACGAAGTGTTCCCCAAAACACTCTCCCAGGGACACCTCACGGCTGAGACAGAACAGCAAGGACTCTGGACTGCTTGCCAGAAACCCTTGTTCCAGGTCCCCAACCTGCAGGTCAGATAATTGTGCAGCTTGGGTAAGTCACATCTCTGAGCCTCTGTTTCCACAGCAAAACAGGGATAACAATGCTGCACAGATAGCAGACGGAGCATGTCCTGCGGTGGTGCCGGGGACACTGTAGTCAGTGACTGTGAAGCAAACTGGATACCTGGATACAAGAAAAGCACGCGACCTTCTAAGTCCAAAGGATCTCGGGCCAAAGCTGGGTCAGCCTCAGAACACACAGCGGGCACTGAGCCACATGCTCCCAGCAGATGGCACTGTGGGGCACCCCGGATGGCGTCTGCTGTTGTGCTGCGTATTACTAAGTAGGACGCCAGACCCCTGGCACTCCGAGAAAGAGGACGGAGAGGGTAGCACGGGAAGGGCGTCACAATACCCTGTCCAGCCCCTGCCTCCTGCTCCAGCTGGAACCACGGGCTGGGCCGGGTCTGGCGCCACTTGACCCAACTGGGGCTGGAAGATTCCCCGCCGGCCCCTCTCCCAGGAGCAGAATGCCAACGGAATTATCTGCAAGGGCTCTAAGGATTCATTCTCATCCTCACACCAATTGCTAAAAGGAACCGGAGAGGGCCAAGGAAGGTTTCCAAGGCACCGTTCAAGGACAGAATCTCCGCCGTTCAGAGAGAAAAGCAGACGTGCCGGCGGAGAAGGTGCCACCATCGCACGCACGTCCGTTAATTAAGCATCATGCGAAGCCGGGCACTTACAGGGATGCCGGAGGGTGGCCAAACTCCCTTGAGTCCGTCTACTTACCTGAGAGGACTCCCCAAACCAATGTGGCGACTTGACCATCACCACCATGGAGACAGGCTTCAAACCCAACTTATGGTTCTCACCCTTTGGGGAAAGGACACATCTAGAGATGAGAAATTAATCCAGAGGTTTCTCGCGTCGAGAGGACAGGGGTCTGCCTGAACCGACATCTTTCTTTGCATCCGGCCAGTGACGGTGGTCCAGGCACCACAGCCACTTCTGGAGCCGAGGGCACCCTTACCTGGTTGGGGGCCTCTGGCGGCATGGGGGACGGTGACTTGGACTGGAAGGCGTCCTGCGAAATGAATCCTGAGTCGTGGGAGGACACGCTGGACAGGCGGACGGGCGCCTGCTGGGCCAGGTTGGAGCCGCGGTAGCGGTAGTGTGAGCTGGGGGAGTGAGTGTGAGAGCCGCTGGAGCGCGAGTCACTGCTGTTGACGCTGTTCAGGCTGCTGTGGGGGCGGAGGGAACGCGGGCGTGCGAGGTTAAGGGGCAGGGATAGGGGAAGGGGGGAAACAGAAGACAACGGAACAGGGGAGGGGGGAGAACATAATATAATCAGCTGGGTACCACGGAGAGCTGGGCAAACGGTGAAACGTGTTTCCAAAACACCAAGTCATTAAGCTAGTAAACAAAAGGTTTTTATCGTGTGAGCAAGCGGGGAGAAAAGTGGGAGTTGTCAAAAAGCAGGTCCGCCAAGACTCACTTCTCTGATGGTACGATGAGGTGTCCCTGGCACCAGGTGCCAGGATTCTGAAGAGTCAAGTGCTACCCAATTAATTCAGCTAGGTCATCTACCACCAAAGCTAGAGACCTAACATCTGTGGCAGGAAAAGAGACGGGGCTGATCTTATCTGCTCATCTGCTTGCAGAATCTCATGAGCACGGCGCGAAACCCACTAAGGCTTCAGCATCATCTGGTTAGTGTATTCAAGGCTCTCCCTTAGATGCACCATCTGGGTCCAGGAAACCAAGGTCCACCCAGACAACCGTCACTTTGGGAGTGCAGGTGCCACGGCGCCCCTCAAGGAGACTTCATCCTCGACGAGCCTGGTTCAAGACCGTCATAAAGAACACGGGCAAATCAACTCTGTGTGTTCATGTCAGAGTGTTTTACCTCTTCTTACCAGAGTCGATGCTTGAATGAATGGCTTTTCCCTGATCACAGACATTTCTCTGTGAGAGTATCTGCGGGCCTGGTGTTACAGCACACGTGGCAAGAGGCAGGCGGCTTTCAACAACTACAGGCAGCCGAGGCTGAGCTGTTTGTTTCCGAGGTGAACAGTAAACAGGATGTTGAGAAGCGTCACACACCCTCTGGGTGTTCTGTCTGCGCTGCGTCTCCAGTTCTAACAAGTATGCGCTCTAGTAACTCAGAGTGCAAAAACCAGAAAACCGAACACAGCCCCACGGTCCAAACAAGCAGAACGGACAACGGGAAGCCCTGGAAGGGCCGGAATAAACAACCCAGCCTGGGATTACCAAGTGTGTGGTTTCTGCTCCCGGCAAGAGAGTCTTGTCAGATTTCACAGACCCTGACAGCTAATGAGGCAGTCAGGACCGTGACTGCTGTACACTAGAATTACTTGACAACGAATGTTCCGACAGATAGAGGGGAGTGTGCCAGAGGAAATCACTGCCGCTGGGGATAATTACCATAATTTTTGCTTCCCCCAACCCCACCCCCCCCACCCCACCAATCAGCCAGAAGAGGGCATTTGGGGACTGGCAGTAAAGCCCACAGCAGCTGCACTCCAGCAAGCTCAAGGCCGATGTTGTCAGTGCCGCATGATTTTTGACTGAAGCTAAAACTAGAAGAAAGAAGAGAGAACTCGTGCAGCTTTGTTTTGTATTAGTGAGATAGTTCTCTTTGTTAGCAAAATGAAAACCCAACAGATTTGTCAAACACACACACACACACACACACACACACACACACACACACAGCCCATAAGTGATGACAAGGAACCAACCAACATTTTCATGATGTAGCATCTTAAGTCTGAAATTACTGCTCTGTGTTTACTACCCAAGGTTAAATATGACACCACACACACACACACACACACACACACACACACACACACACGTGTGTGTGTGTTTGGGGACATAACCAGACACAGACCAGGCAGATCCACCCTGCTCTTTCCTCTCACTGCTAAATTCGCAAGAAGTGGAAATCTACTTGGCTTTGAAAAGTCAAAGAGAAAGGTCAGTAGGTTGCGTACATCAAGAAGGGTTAGTGATGCGTGATGAAGTTGCCATCCTTCAAAAAGAGAATACGCTTTGCAGTCAGCAGGCCAAGAATGGTCTTCTAACAGAAAACCGCTAGAGAACAACTTTGCAGATGGCAGACATTTCCGGGGGATTCTCGCTGCAGGTGAGTAGGGGCAGAGCCCAGCTTTACTTACCTGCAGACACTAGACTTGCGGGACATGGTGGTGCTGGGAGAAGAGGGTGGCGTCTGGTACGACCAACTATAATCAGAACCTTTCAAGTCCAGAATCACCTAAGGGGACAGAGCCAAGTGGGTAGGTGAGGTGCTGAGAAGGGAAACATCATCCATCAAATCTTTAACCTATATCATCAAAATGCTGTCATCATCAAGGGGTGGGGTTAACGTACAAAATGTTGTTAACGTCTTTTCTTCGGTTAAAGAACAACAGTACCAATCCATCAATGTCATAATCCTTTTTTCTGAGACAAGCAAAAATATAAAAAATTGGAAGGGGGGAGGGGACCATGAAATGTCAGTCTAGAGGGAGAGGGAGAGATTTACAGCTACAGATTAATGATTTACAGTAGTCAGGTATACTCAAGGCCAGAATTTGTAGGATTCTTGTCTTACGGCACCACAAATTCAATGATGGTGTTAGGATTTGTCGGTCTTGCACGTTAGCCGCCTGATATTCAGTGGGTCACTTCTGGCCCTGAGATTTCAAAACCTGACAGAATCAAGAGCAAGCCAATTTGCTCGCAGTTACTTCTACATCTGGCTCCCCTGCTTGACAAATAGCTATTTGAATGTGAGGTCTACCTTTCATTCACGTAGTAGATTCTCAATAAATGTCTATTCATGGAGCAAACGCGTGCCTGCTGTGATTTGACAAAAGCAATTTCATAGAATGGAAAACGTAAACTCTTGTATTTGTCCTCTGAGTTGGTTCTCCAGGGAGGCAATGAGAATTTTCCACAAAGGGCAAAAGCCAGCATGTGATTCATCAGCTGTCCCCCCAAATATGGTCCTTCCCACTTGATATGTTAATGTCATATGAACCAAATGAATAAGCACGAAAGATGTCATCTTTTCTGTAAAAGAGACCCTGTTTTAATCCATCAGAATGGGAGAAATTCAGTGAGAATGGTTCACAAGGATGACCAAAACACATCACTATCATGTTCCTGTGAGAGTTTATTTCTAGAGGACAGGTGAACACAGTGGTTAAGGCCATGCATGGGCTCTCGACTGCTGGGTTCAGATCCCACTTCTACCACTAATTAGCTAGATGAACCTGGTTAAAGGACTTTATCTCTCAGTGCTCAGTGTCCTGCTCTGTAAAATGGGAATAATACTGAAGATTAGCTGAGGAAGTCTACGTAAAGCGCTTCGAACATACATGGCACACAGCAAGTGCTCTATAATGGCTAGCAACGATGGTTACTGTATTTCACAATATAGCGAAACACAGATAGGACTTTAAATGCGATGCCTCCGGGAACTCTCGAGACCTCGAACCTTTATGTCTTTGGTTTGCCCTCCTGAGTGCTTAGCCCACAGCTCCTACCTGTTCACTTGAGGAGGGCAATTTGTGAGGGTCCATGGTCAGGCTTTTCAGATCTTCTGAGATGGTCTGAAGGTGAGTTATTTCCCCTAGCATGGAGATTTCTTCTTCCTGAAGGAAAGTAATCCACAACGTGTCATCATGAGTGATTCATTCATGGTCTTGGCTCAACTGTTTTTATTAGGGTTACTGTCTAACCCTTTCAACTTTCCAGAAAAGTCACCTCGAGACTGGTACATCTTGGCTAAAGCCCTTTCTTTTGGGAAACGAAAAGGGAAAAAGGAATCTGCCATAATTATGGAGTGACCTGTCCCGCCCAGACAGTGGTGAGCAAGTCAAAGAAAACACGTGGCCTTCCTCATGGTGCCTGGGGGGGGGGGGGGGGGGGGGGGGGGGGGGGGGGGGCCCCCCTCCCGGGGGGGGGGCGGGTTTCCTGTCTGGGGGGGGGGGGGGCGGAGGAGCCGCCCGTGGTCCGGGGC